>NC_056737.1:910849814-910885944 GCF_019279795.1 Protopterus annectens
TTTTCGGGCGGGTTGGGGGTCTGGAAAAAAGGGAGTTCCAGAATTTGGGGAAATCAAATTTTGTTCTGATAAGTATATAACTTACATTTTTACCCTGTTGATAAAGGGTAGCATAAGAGCCAACCACTTCTGCACCAGCAACTTAAATTTGCAACTGCATAGTCTTTATTGGATTATCCGCGGTGGTGGTGCTGCGGTAGCATTGTCGCCTCACAGCTGTCCTGTTCAATTCTCAGCTAGAGCGTCTTCTGCGTGGAGACATGCATGAATGGGCGTATCTTCACTGAAGGTTGTGCATCAGGGCTGGTAACACGGCACGTAAAAATCAACTACCAATCATTAGCGGACCGGAGTTCCACTGTGGCGACCCCTAACCGGGAAAAGTCGAAAGACACAACATAGTCTTTATTGAATTGACCTGTTTACTTTACTGAATGTGTTTTCTTTTCAACACATTGTAGGTGTTAAGCAAGTTTTACTAACAGTTTGGACAGTTACAGATCTCAAGCTATGGAATTAT
The DNA here is from genome assembly GCF_019279795.1 of Protopterus annectens. NCBI lineage: Eukaryota > Metazoa > Chordata > Ceratodontiformes > Protopteridae > Protopterus > Protopterus annectens. The sequence goes on from NC_056737.1 coordinate 910,850,335, forward strand.
ACTAGAAAAAAGTGTCAAATTAAAAAATGTGTCTTTATAACAAAAAAAAAAAGTGTAAATATAAGTTAGTGTTTGATGGGATTCTCTGGACCCTTCCAGCATTATTATTTATTTATTTAACATTTTGTTTGCCAGGAAATTCCAACTTGGAATGAGCCACTTTTCAGCAGAAGTCCAGGGAGAAATGCACCAGACATGGTTAAATGTGGCTCTAACTTAATAGCAACGACAAGATTGTGCTAATAATACCTATAAGCAGTAAATGTGCTTTTCTCCCTAGCACTATATGACTCTTACTCATTTCAAAGGACAACAACCATGATTTGCTCTTGAATGAACATTGTGAATCTACTTGTGGGATGCCAGCAGTCTTTATCTTCAGCCTGCTCAGTTTGCTAGCATCTTGAGTGTCACTGTCATTTTATTTATTTAACATTTGTTAACCGGGAAAGTCCGACTTGGAATGAAGCCAATTTTCAGCAGCAGCCCAGGGAGAAACGCTCCAGATGCATGTCTTTGTCTCCTGTTTGTGGAAGGAAACCAGATCACCTGGAAGAAACCCACATGAACACAGGGAGGACATGCTGACTCCGCACAGAAGGCACTCCAGCTAAGAATCGAACCGGAGAACCTCTTGCTGTGAGGCTGACAGAGCTACCGCTGCACCACTGCACCATCCATTTCATAGTTTCATAGTTTCATAGTATAGTACTAGGCTGTCTGCCCTAGGGCATTTATAAGCCTAGCCAAAGTGTATGTGGCTTTCGCCACCCCATGTAATGATACAAAAGTGTACAATTTAAATTAAATTTAGTTTACTGTGCCTCTATCTAGCAATGACACAGAGATGACCCCCGGGGTAAATCTACGATCACCCATCCATTAAGTCAGATTTCTCTTGAAGACAGTCAGTGAGGGGCTCTGCATAACATGGACAGGTATCCTGTTCCAGAGTGCGGGAAGCCTCTGGGTTATGAATCTGTCCCTCCAGCATGTCCTATTCATATTTGTGCTGAGGTTTAGATCTTTAGCTCTCGTGGCTCTGATGGATTTGGATTTTTTGAGGTGGAGCATGTCCATTAATTCTGAATTGGACATGGCCTTGTACATAAGGCACAGATCACCTCTTAGCAGGCGGTATGCTACTGAATAGAGCTGGAACTTTTTCAGTCTGGCAGCATATGACATATACTGGAGACCCTTGATCCTCTTGGTAAGGTACTTTTGGGGTCTCTCCAGCTGCTGCAGGTGCCGGGTGAGGTACATACCAAATGGGGCATTGTACTCAATCATAGGCCTGTTAAGGGAGGAATAAAAGGGTACAATGACATCCTTTGATCTGGATGTGAATCCCTTCATGATAAGGTGGGCAAGGTAGAAGGTCTTTCTAACCACTTTGGCGACGTGGGTGTCAAATGAGAGGTCACTGTCAACTTGGGTCCCCGGGTCTCTGATTACTTTTTCTGTACTTAATGGATTACCACCTATGTGGTAATTTGTGGGTACTGTTTTTCCAAGGGGATGACTATACATTTTTTGGCATTTAGTTTAAGGCCATGACTCTGGCACCAGTCGTCTGTTTCTGTGAGGCCCTTCTGGCGGATCCATGTGTCAGCTGGTGTGTCGACTATGAGCCTAGTTTGCAGTCGTCTGCGAACTTTGTCAGCCACAACCCCCCCTATGTTTGCCTGCACATCTGAAAAATAAATGCCGAGCAAGAGGGGTACCAAGACAGAGCCCTGTGGGACTCCACTTGTGACTGGCTTAGAGTCTGACATAGCTCCAGCTATTCTGACTTTGTGGGTTCTGTCCTTTAGCCAGTTTGCAACCCATCTTGTGACAAACAGGTTTACATTTAAGCTGTTAAGCTAGTCTATGATGCCTGAGTGGGGTATTGTGTCGAAGGCTTTTGCCAGATCCAGGTAGGCTGTATGCACTGCTTTGCCTTCATCGATGGCTCTAGTGACTGTTTCAAAAAAGTCCACCAGGTTTAAAAGACAGGATCTGCCTTTTACAAAGCCGAACTGGGTAGGGTCAATTGTCTGTAGGTCCCCGATGTCTTTGTTTATGAGTTCCATAATGATCCTTTCCATAGCTTTGCAGACCAGGCTGGTCAAGCTTATGGGGCGGTAGTTTCCAGGGTCTGTAGAGGTGCCACCTTTGTGGAGTGGGACTACTGTAGCTGTACGCCAGTGTTCAGGGACATATCCTGTAGCAAGGCTAAGATTAAACAGCGTTCTTATGTGCGGGTTTAGCTCCTCTAGGAGTTCACGTAGCACACAACCCAGGACACCATCAGGTTCCATGGATGCTGTATTTTTAGCTTTGCTGAGGGCAGCTCTCACCTGGACATCTGAGATTTCAGGGAGGTTGCATTCAGCTGAGATATTTATTTCATCTTTTGGGGGAGAGGGTGGGGAGAAATTTGCACTGAACCTGTCTGCCAGTATGTTGGCAATATCTGTGGGTTCAGTGTATTTTTTGCCGTTATGAACTAACTATGCGCATATCTGAGGGGTTCCGCCCAGGTTTCTAACATAACTGAAGAAGGCCTTGTGATTATCTTTAGTGTCCTTAGCGATTTTTCTCTTGAAGTTGGCCTTTGATGATTTTATTAGTGAACGTAGTTTTTTGCTAGTGCTGATCAGGGATGCCTTCCCTTTATGGGATTTTGGTATGTCTTGCAGTAACTTCCTTCTCTTGTTATAAAGTTTGTTTATGGCTGGGGTCCACCAGATAAGATGCCTGCCTTTGGTGGAAAGGGTCTTGGTTTTATTTGGGATTGCATGATCCATGCATTCTTGGAGATGCCCGTAGAAAGCATTTGTGAAGGATTCAGCAGTGTGGGATGTGGTTTCCACTGGCCCAGGGGGCTTGAAGGATACCATTTCAGTCCTAAGGAGTGTAAATTCAGCTTTTGAGAAGTTTCTCACTGTGGTCTTTTGTGCTGGGGGAGGAGGTGGGATATGAATATCTAGGGTTATTAGTTTATGGTCTGATCTCACTAGTGAGGGGTATACTTCCGGTGTTGAGCATTTTGTCCCCATGTTTGTAATGATCAGGTCAAGTATATTATTTCCCCTTGTGGGGGAGGTGACTAGTTGTTCCATCACATTTGAGTTGATGAACTCCAGGAACTTTTGGGCTAGGGTGTTGGGGCTTGAGTGATGCACCCAGTCTATGTTTGGGTAGTTGAAGTCTCCCAATATGATGGTATTTGGTGAGACATTCATATCCTCCAGTGTCTTCAAGAAGGCTGAATGGAGTTCCTGAGATTGCGAGGGTGGTCTGTAGCATGCTACAAGTTGTATAGCAGTTTTTCCTACGGTTAGTTGCACATGGATGGTCTCCGATGCTTCGTGCGTTGCCACTAACCTGGAGGTGTGGGTGTCTTTAATGAATATGGACACTCCCCCTCCTTTTGTGGTTCGGCCCAGGTTTTGGGGCCGAAATGCATGATATGAGGTATAACCTGGTAGGGCTGGGCTGCTCTCAGGAGCCTTGAACTAGGTTTCAGTTACTGCACAGACATAGATGCTCTCCATACTGAGGAGTGCTTTGAGAGCCTGCATCTTGAGATTTAGACTTCTGGCGTTGAGCAGCATTACCCTTAGTTTTTTCCTTTATTGTTTTCTAAGGTGGTGGGTTTGTCTTTTGAGCATTGCCTAAAAAAGGCACTATGGGGGTGGCAAGAGCCTTAGCCAATATCCGGAAGCCCAGTGGTGACAGGTGCAAGCCGTCCCTTGCGAAGCAGCGTGGGTTGTCCAGCATGTCATCTCAAGCAGACAGACATTGGCTCCCCCTAGAATGACACCAGTAATTGAGCCAATTATTAAAGCTGATCATCTTGTCTTTGTATTGTGGCATCATTCTTGGTGAGGGCAAGATGCTGCTCAGGGTCAGGATCATACCGGCCTGGGCTACATAATCAGAGAGCTCCTCTATGTCTGTTTTCATGTAGTCCAAGGAGGTACGTCTCAGGTCATTCACGCTGGCATGGACAATGACGGAGTCATATTTGTACTTGCTTTGGAGTGACCTGAGTGCTTGTGTTATGTGGCGGATCCTAGCTCCCGACAGGCAGCTCACCGTTACCCTGTTCAGCCTGGTAAGCGGGACGTCAGTGTGTCTGACTATAGAGTCACCTATTACTAGTGTATCAGGCATGGTGTTTCGCCTTAAGGGCTGTGATTGTTTGGCACACTGACTTTGTGTACTATGTGTTGCTTGTGCAGAGTTTTGTGGTGGTGTTTTCCTGGATGTCTGCTTTGGGAGCCTCTGTTGTTTCAGTAAGTTTTTTATTAGAGCCACTGAGTATGTCTTTGTGTTACTATGTGTTTGGTTTGCAGTTGTGGTTGGTTTATGTGAGACTGGGTTTGCTGTGTGTGTGGTTACCTTCTCCTCCTGTCTGGTCTTGCTAGTCCTGTGTTGAGAGAGTTCAGCCTCCAGTTTGGCTATATAGTCGCATCTCTCACATGTGCTTGTGTTTGTTGGGAGGAGGAGAGGGTTGTCTGTGTACATGAAACAATTGTAACATTGTCTCAGGATTCCCAGGTTAACCAGCTGAACTGGAGAGGACGTCAGTAATATACCACTCGAAATGCCAGAATAGTATAAGTGTAATGCTAAGAGTCAACATGAGAGCTGTTTCAAAGGCAAACAGCTGACTTCTTCTTCTTTTCCCAGTTAGGGGTCACCTCAGCGGATCATCTGTCCGCTCATGATTGGCAGTGGAGTTTTTACAGTGTTAAGTTGCCAGCCTGGTGCCCAGCCTTCCACAGAAGGCACACACACATGCACACACTCACACCTAGGGCCAATTTAGAGTGTCCAATCCACCTACTGTATGTCTTTGTGGGAGGAAACCGGAGCACCCGGAGGAAACCCACGCAACCACAGGGAGGACATGCAGACTCCACACAGAAGGCACCCCAGCCGAGAATCGAACAGGAGAACCTCTTGCTGTGAGGCAACAACGCTAACCACTGCACCACCGTGGCCGCCCTCAAAGGCAAACAGCTGACTACCAAGTAAAAATGATCCTACAGTAGCTCAGACATATAGTGCATGAACTGAGTGTCATATGCCTTATTTAATAGGGATATGCTTATTTTAACTGAAATATGTGGCTGGTCTTCTAGTTGCTGATGTGAACAATATATATATATATATATATATGTATATATATATATATATATATATATATATATATATATATATATTAACTTCATAATCTCGAAATACTGAAATATCGAATTTCAGTATCTCGAGACCATGAAACCGAATCCACAAAACACTGAAACAACAAAACCCTGAACCCAAAACCCCGAAATTCAAAACACCGAACAAACCGCACACACTACACCATACAAACACCACAATACCCACATCACAACAAAAATAAACAAAACTACACACATACACAACTCACACACATAAGCAGGGGCTGCACCCCACCCTACTTATATATACTAACTCTGAGATCGCACAAACAGGAAACAAAAGCAAACTCACACATGCACATTCTCCAGTCCCGCACACACACATCAAACATATCAGCACACTCGCATGCACTCTAAGTCCCACTCAAAACCCTTACAAAACACTCACGTACCTGACATAACACCTACATCCACACACGGCACCGCGCATCATCAACACACAATCCCAAACATTACGTAGTGTAAGGCCATAACCACGAATTTGAGATATTCGAATTCGTGATTATGAACTTTCACTATTGTAAACATTCGGCTTTATAGTCTCGAGATACTGAAATTTGACATTTCAGTATTTTGAGATTATAAAGTGCTCCTATACATATATATATATATATATATATATATATATATATATATATATATATATATATATGTATATACTAAAATATATACAAAATCAAAGTATTGCACTTTTGAACCATGAAAATGGCCTCCTTACAAAGTATATGGTAGTGCCTTTTTGTGGCCCCATAAGTAGATCATGGTTTCAGCGACCACTGCCAGCTTCCTTTATGATTTATTGGGTTACAACTCCAGGAGAACCCCAGTTCCTGAAAACAACTGGTCAGAAATTCATCTGATGAGAAGTTTACTATAAGTGTTTTGCAAAGGTGTGGGGTGAAGCCATCCTGTGCTCTATAGCAGTTGATCATGTGTGTGTGTGTATATATATATATATATATATATATATATATATATATATATATATATATATATTTATGTATATTCCAACTCCATAAAAAAGAAAGAAATCACTGCTGTCGCACATGTAAAAGCAGATCTGACAGCAACTTCTTATGGAAAACAGTGGATGAGAAGTTTAGCTTTGCTGAATTGAACTATGCAAGTAGGTTCCTCGTGTTTACTTTTCACGAGTAGCAGAGTAGCCTAAATACCAACATTGTATTAATAATATAATTTTATTTTCCTAAATTCAGCAAACTTGCTTATTTGAAATCCCCAATAACGTCATTTTGAAGTAATGCATCTGATGTTGTAAATCTTTGTTTATTCATTACCATTAGGACCTCGGTTCCATCCTCAGAACCGATACGGCCATTTCCAAGCTCATGCCAGCCAAAAACTCTCAGCTAAGACCTACCCATAACGCCCCTCTCCTAGTTACTCCAGATCTCGTTTGCCATGTTCCTATTTAGACGTGCTAGCCATCTCTCTCAAAGCTAAGTAGAAATTTGTTAACAGTTTCTCTTCAAAATTATTTGATTTTTAGTCAATTTAGCCCTTTCTCACTGTCGCCTATAACCTATGCCTATTTTCTACCCTTTTCCTTGCTAATTTAATTTTTTACCTTTATTGGTACTGTCCCTCTCTCCTCTCTTTGACAGGCCTTTCCTTTTTACTAGTGGTATTTTTTAAAATAACGTCATTGGTATTTTCTCCTTTAATTTTTTTATATTGTAGCCTTGTTGCCTTACTATGTCAGACAAAGCTAAGTTGGGATTTAAACAGTGTGACAAGTGTGGATGTAAGATGCCTAACTCAGATACACATATTCATTGTGTCTACTGTTTGGGCGTGGATCACATTAAAGATGACTGTGACATTTGTGCTAGTTTTAGTAATTGTACACCAGCAGAATGTAAAAATAAACTTATCTTAAAAGGATTACTCAAGGCACCTTTTTCAGAGGCTCTATATGGGCAGGAGGTCTCACCCCCTTCAATGACCAAAAAATATAAGGAAAAACAGATTACTCAAGACACCTTTTTCAGAGGCTCTATCTGGGTCGGAGGTCTCACCCCCTCCAAAGACCAAAATAACATAAGGAAAAATGGATTACTCAAGACACCTTTTTCAGAGGCTCTAGCTGGGTCAGAGGTCTCACCCCCTCCAAAAAACAAAAAAACATAAGGAAAAACAGATTACTCAAGACACCTTTTTCAGAGGCTCTGTCTGGGTTGGAGGTCTCACCCCCTCCAAAGACCAAAAACATAAGGAAAAATGGATTACTCGAGACACCTTTTTCAGAGGCTCTAGCTGGGTCAGAGGTCTCACCCCCTCCAAAAACCAAAAAACACAAGGACAAATGGAGTCACTCAGTTCCTGCATCTCTGTCAGTTATGGAACTGAGTCAGCTCCATGCTTCACTGAGGCCCTCGGGCACAGACCTGTTCAGCACCAGGCTCTGTGTCTTCTCCCTCGGTGCCATCCATGATATTCACTTCTATTTCAGTTCTGACCTCAGCACCACTGACTTTGGTGCCGTCCTTGGATCCGACATCGGCTCTGATGATTGTACCTGCTTCGGCACCATCCCCAGCCATGGTGCCAACAGTTTCTTTGGCTCCATCGGCTCCAAAACTTGAATACCTGCCAAGGACAAGATACTTCCACCCCAGTGCATACTGTCTCAGTTCTGACAGCAGTGTTTTCCCTGTCCGCACCGTCCACCCTTGCTGCATCAGCTCCGGTGGAACTGATACTCTGCTGAAGCAGTGCTTGGACCATCTGTACCTTGGTACCTAGCCCAGCGCCTATTTTCTCACTGGTGCCATCTATGTCCATGGTTCTGATGGCTTCCAGTTCTCTCAGAGCTCCTCACCTGGAGGTGGGCTCCTCATGGCGAGGTGTGATCCCGGTTCCGAGGTTGTCCCTTCCGGTTCCGGACACCCATCCCTCCTCAAGTGAGCCTGCTGTGCAGGTAATGGACTCACGGCCAGCAGCAATGACATCAGTATCAGAACCCTCCCCTAGCATGCACGTCTCCCAACCCTCCCATTTCGGGACCCCGGGCACAGGAGTCACAAGAACCCTCTTTGAAGGGAACCCCTTCTCCGGAGTCCTCCTCAGAAGATCCAACTGGGGAGCCACCCCAGAAGAAACAGTGCTAGAAGAAGCACCTTGATTCACCGTTGGAATCTATCACTAAAGACACTGATTGTGATGAGGGAGAAGGGTCTTACCCAGATGACATCTCATTTGGAGACATTCTCGAAATCCTCAAGCAGCAGGGAGACTGGAAGTCCTATAATCCTTCTTCTGAGGAATTGGTGTTACTGCAGGCCTTCTGTGCCCTGCCATCTACTTTCTGGGTGACTCCACCGGCAGATGACCTTGTTAAAATCATTGTGCAGCATACCTGGAAGGCCCCGAACAATGTAGAACCTGTCCCTCAGAGGCCAGACAAAATATTTTATCTGCACCTTGAAGACCAGCCCCACTGGTCGTAGCAGTTGACAGTTGACTCTATGGTCATAGCGGGAGCCACCAAGAGGGAATTGGCAGACGATAGTTCCACCATCCATCCTCCAAACAGAGAGTCCAGGACCATGGACAGACTAGTGAAATGGACCTATGCTTCAGTGACATTCACCATTCGGTTGCTGTACTATCTGGCACACTTTACTCGCCACCAAAGAGACCTAAATTCTGAAATGTCTCCCTCTTTGGTGGGGTACTGCCTGATGAGGTGTGTGATACTGTCTCCTCACAGCTAGCTACCCTTGAATCCATCTCAAACTCCTTGATGCATTTGATATCTCACTCCACCGAGGTGGCAGCTCGAGCTGCTGCATCAGGCATTGTCATGAGACGTAATACTTGTATGCGGTTGTGTGACTTCGCAGACCCCTTTAAATCTTTCTTCATCAATGCATCTGTTGATGAATCTGCACTTTTTGGACCTAAAGTATGACTCACACTTACACACAGTGAGAAAGACGGAAAGACCTTGTCTGCTGTGGGCATGTGCCTTTCCAACCCCCAGAGGTCCTACCCCACGAACGAAAAGGGAGGAAATATGTGGTTCAAGAAATCCCAAGGACCTTTTCGTGACACTCGTGGTGAACAATCCCCCCAGGGCAAAGGGGGCAACTCATATGAAAGACGTCCCTTTCGGGGTAGAGGGGCTCTGCGTATCCGGGGTGCTAGAAATTCTTTCTCCAGCAGACCCTACCAGCACTCTTGAGCAGCGGCCTGATTGCTTTCCTCTGGAAGCAGTCAGGGGTCATTTTTCTCTGCATCTACCAGCCTGGCATCTTATTACTACTGATGTTTGGATGCAGAGAATAATATCCAGAGGCTACCAAATACCATTCGATTTAGCTCCCATCCCCAATGTACCACCCAATCAGAGGGAATTAGCAGCCTTAGAAATAGAAAAGCTGCTAAGGAAAAGAGTCATCCAACCAGTACCACCAGACCAGACAGGATCCAGGTTTTACTCGAGGTTCCTTTTAGTTCCAAAAAAGACAGGGGACTGGAGACCAATCCTGGATCTCAGCCTATTCAACAAATTTATCAAACTTCAAAATTTCCGGATGGTCACGATACAGTCCATTCTTCCCTTCCTAGGGAGGGATAACAAGATGTGCTCTATAGACCACCAGAATGCATACTACCATATAAGATGGATCACCGCTCCTGGAGGTTTCTCTGCTCCCAGCTGGGAGCCAATCACTACCAGTTCAGGGCATTGCCATTCAGCCTCTCAACAGCCCCTCGAGTGTTCACCAAATGTATGGCAGTTGTGGTAGCTCATCTTTGACTACAAGGATTTCAGGTGTTTCCCTATCTAGACGATTGGCTCTTTACCGCTCCGACCAGGAATCTTCTTACACTCAAGGTCTCGCTGTCCGCTTGGGGATTACAATAAACAAGGACAAATCTCAATGCCTCCAATGAAGACACTGGAATTCATTGGAGCGGTCTTTGACACAACATCCTGTCAAGCGTCTCTCCCCCCTCACAGGTTTTCGAACATAACACACCAAATCCAAGACCTTCTACCTATGTACCAGCATGTCTTGTACTGCAACTCTTAGGCTCCATGGCGGCTGCCATTATGTTAGTAGCACTGGCAAGACTGCACATGAGAATCCTACAGTGGCTCCTTTCCACACACTGGTCATTGCTAATTGACCCACTTGACCACATGATACGTCTTTCAAACTGTTGCAAGGAAGAAATGTTACAGTGGATGAACCCACAAATGAATCTTTGGTGTCGACCATTCTGTCTTCCCCAGCCCATGGCCAGGGTGACCACAGATGCTTCCCTGTTAGGGTGGGGGGGGGGATTTCCAGGGAAAGACTGTCCAAGGCACCTGGTCCCCCATGGAGGCCAATTTGCACATAAATGTCCTGGAAGTGAGGGCAGTTCTCCTAGCAATGCAAGCGTTCCATGCATCCCTACCCTCTGGGACCATTGCAATTTAGTCAGACAACATGTCAGTCATCTGGTATATCAACAAGCAAGGTGGAACCAGGTCTTACCCCCTGTGTCAGGAAGCCATGAGGATTTGGTAGTGGGTGATAGCTTCCAACCGCTTCCTTATAGCAACACACATTCCCGGGAGCTCCAACCTTATTGTGGACAATCTGAGCAGGAAGATCCTGATGCCTCACGAGTGGTCCCAACAGTGGATTGGATCTTCCAACGCTGGTGCAAGTCTTGCTGTGACCTGTTTGCTTCCCCCCTAAACTACAAATGCAGAAGCTACTTTGCCCTGATTCCCCCTCAGGGGAAACCACGAGGGACACTCTAATGCACGATTGGCCACTGGGTCTTCTGTATGGCCTCATCTGATTCACAGTCCGTGGATCCTGGATCATTCCCAAGACCTGTTATCTCATCCTCAGGGACTGATTCATCCGGACTTGTGCAGTCTCAAGTTCACAGTTTGGTTCCTTCACTTTCAATGATTGCCAGGTTGCCTGACGTACCATCTCCTGTTCGTGAAATTCTTCTGGCTTCACACAACCCTTCCACTAGGAAAGTTTATTCTAGTAAATTGATTAGGTTCTCTATTTGGCCAAAGATCAGAACTTAGACCCTTTCTCTATGCCAATTCAAAAGATCCTACAATACCTGACTACTGTTTTTGCATGCAGGAGCCTCAGCTTCGACGATCACTGTACATTTAGCAGCTATTGCCAATTTTCATAATGATCTTGATAATTCTTCAGTTATGTCACACCACCTATGCAAGACCCTTTTGAAAGGAGTATTACATGTTAAACCTCCAGTCAAGCCTCCCTTCGAACCCTGGGACTTGACTTTGGTACTTCAATCTCTCACAGGTTTTCCTTTAAAGCCTTTTGATTCATGTGATTTGCAATTTTTGTCATGGAAAACCTTACTTCTAGTAGCACTTACCTTAGTGGAAAGATTATCTGAGCTGCAGACGTTGAGTGTCAAGAGTCCTTACTTGATCTTCCAGACGGATAGGGTGTCCCTTCATACTGACCCTTCTTTCTTGCTCAATGTCATTTCTGGCTTTTCTATTAATCAATCTGTTGACCTGCCTGTTTTCTTCCCTCAGCAGTCTAACAGAGGTGAGTACCTTTTGCACACCCTTGATGTGCATCGGTAGCTTCGTTGTTATTTGGACAGGACTAAATCTTTCAGGAAAACAGATCAATTGCTTGTGGCCTTTGCAGGACCCAGATTGGATAAACCTGTTTCCAAAGTGACTTTATCCTCCTGGCTTAGAAACGTCATTACCTTTATCTACCAACAGAATAAGCTATCCTTACCTTCCAGAATATGGGCTCATTCTACCAGATTTATGGCTACTTCTATAGCATTTAATTCCAGAGCCTCTATGGATGATATCTGCACAGCAGCCACTTGGGCAAGACCTCATACCTTTATATCTCATTACAAATTGGATTTCACCTCCAGAGGATGGGCATCTTTTGCTTCTACGGTGCTCTGGAATATCCTTCCTTAGGGCCACCCAGGGCTCAAGTAGCTGGGGACTCGGTCCTAATGGTAATGAATAAACAAAGATTTGCAACATCAGATAAAGAAGTTATGTCTTACCATAACGTTCCATCTGTGTTGTAGATCTTTGTTCATTCATTACTTCCCACCCTCCTTCCCCCTGCCTGGACTCCTGGTGGACTTTAGGAACTCCTGGTTAGGGTATTTGCTCAGACAGAGCCTCCTCCTATTTTTTTCCATTACTACATCTATTATCTAATGGCGGGCAAACTTGATCTGAAGTAACTAGGTGAGGGGCATTATGGGTAGGTCTTATCTCAGAGTTTTTGGCTGGCATGAGCTTGGAAACGGCCGTATCGGTTCCAAGGACGGAACCAAGGTCCTAATGGTAATGAATGAACAAAAATCTACAACACAGATGGAACGTTATGGTAAGGCAACTTCTTTTTCACCTTTGATAACTACATCGCCACAACAGTCAGGAAATCCTTCTATGTGGCATACCTCATCACTAAGGGCTTTTCATCCAGAAAAAAGGATGCCATTGTCCCACTGTACTCATCCCTCATTAGACCCATTATAGAGTACAACGCCCTATTTGGTATGTACCTTACAAGACATCTGCAACAGCTAGAAAGGCCGCAGAAGTACCTCACTAAAAGAATCACAGGCATAAAACAGATGCCCTATGCTGAGCATCTAAAAAACTCCAGCTATACTCTGTGGCATATCTTCTACTCAGAGGCGATCTCTGCTTAACATACAAGACCATGTCAAATCCTGAGCTGTTGGACATGCTCCACTTAAAGAAATCCCAATCCTTCAGAGCTACACGCTCCAGGGATCTAAACCTTGTCATCACAATAAACAAATCATGCTGGAGGCATAGGTTCCTGACCCAGAGACTCCCCATATTCTGGAATAGACTGCCCATACATGTCAAGCAGAGCACCTCCTTGGCCTTCTTCAAAAGGAACCTTGACGATTGGATGGGAGATAGGAAATTCACCCCGGGGATCATGTCACTCGCCCTGCTAGACAGGCGTCCAGGGAAGTAAATATTGTGGGAAGAAATACCCAGGCAATTGTTATGGTTAGGCTTGTATAGGCCCTAGGGCCAATAGCCTAGTACCAACCTTCTTCTTCTTTTGGCTTTTCTCAGTTAGGGGTTGCCACAGCGGATCACCTGTCCACTCATGATTGGCAGTGGAGTTTTATGGTGTTGAGTTGCCAGCCTTGTGCCCAACCTTCCGCAGAAGGCACACACACACACACACACACACACACACACACACACACACACACACACACACACACACACACACACACACACACACACACACCTATTGGACCAATACACCTACAGGACCAATTTAGAGTGACCAATCCTCCTACAGCATATCTTTGGGATGTGGGAGGAAACTGAAGAACTTGGAGGAAACCCACACGACCACAGGGAAGACATGCAGACTCCACACAGAAGGCACCCCAGTCAAGGATCAAACCAGGGAACCTTTTGCTGTGAGGCAACAACACCAACTGCTACACCACCGTGGCTGCCAAGCCTAGTACCAACCTATGAACCTATAATAGAAGATTTGTGGGATTTTTTAATAATTCTTTTTGTACTACTTAGTAATATATTTAGGTTTTTGCAGCAATATTTATGTGGTATCCTTTACTAGAATTGTTAGTAGGGCCCTGTGGATCAATAAATTACTATCATAATTTATCATAGACAGGCATCTCATGAAGAATGTTCACCAAAAGTCACCCTAAGAATGTACAGACAAAAACACACAAACATTTTTGCAGCAGAAAACAGGCACACACAATGCTGTTATCTAATGCTGCTAAATGCATCTTGAAAAATATTTAGAAACTTTTTCACAGTACTGTTTTGATGTATTTCAGTCTAGAGAATTTGGTGTATTCCATTCTAGAAGGGGGACTTTTGCTCATGCATTGATCATATGTGTTTAAGCAAATGTGTCTTTATTTATTTATTTTTTCCAGACATGAAGATCTAGAGCTGGTAAAAACCTTTTAGATGCTAGTGAATCCATTCATTTATTTTTAAGGATTCCTACATTATCAAGCAAGTTGCATTTAAAATAATACAGATGAGACTTTCATTACTGCAGATGCATATGAACAAGTGTGATGTGGTTGAATAAAAACATTGACTGTAGATATGAAGTTTCACAGTTAAGTAGTAACTCATATTTGCGATAATGTGGTTTATCAAGAATTCTTATTAATATTAAGATTATGAAACAACTTCTTCCTCAGCTAAGAGCATAGTTACAACTTTGTATTTTAAATACCTTCAGTCATTTCCATGTTCTGAAGAGAAAACAGCATCAACATCTACAAGGCAACATCTGTATTATTTTTATAGCAAATAAGTAAAGCATCCACTGTAAAGGCATAGCGTGACAATGCACTAGCTTCTAATAAAATGTATCTATCATCTACAGAAGTGTAACCATTGCATAGAGTCGACCAATTAATCCACAGATTTGGACATTTATTTTTTATTAACCAGGAAAGTCCAACTTGGAACGAAGCCAATTTTCAGTAGAGGCCTGGGGAGAAATGCTTCAGATGCATGTCTTTGAATGCAGGAGGAAACCAGAGCACCCAGAGGAAACCCACACAAATGCAGGGAGGACATGCAGACTCTGCACAGAAGGTACCTCCAGTCAAGAATCAAACCAGAGAACCTCTTGCTGTGAGGCACGAACACTACCGCTGCACCACTGCACCATCCATCTTTTCAAATGAGAGAAAAACTTACCAGTGAATCCCCGCAAAGTAATTTGAGGTTTAATAAAATACATAAGCTGACTAATTAAGAGTTTAATTCAAGAGTATCATCAGTGTAATATATAACATCTTTCTAATGAAATATTTTCCATAGGTATACCTAAAGAAAACAGCATTTGTAATCCTCTGCTCTGTTAACACAGTTGCATTTACTAAAGCTAGTTAGTATAAAAACCCACTTATTTTTAATATCTTTGTAGGACCAAAAATCTGTAGTATTTATGTAACTGAGGTGTCATTACAAATGAAGAAATGAGGGGGGAAATAGTTTACCCATCACTGATAATGTACTGGGGTACAAATAAGATTTGTCGAGCAATATAAATAGCTGCTAAGTTTTGAATATGGTGCTATTTTATACAGATTATTCCTGATCCTTTGCTATTTAGGTAGATATTTTTATCTTTTATGAGACAGCTGCAATTAATGGGTGTTTGAATATCAGGAGTGAAACTAGAATTAAGAACAGACGTATATATAAAAGATTGGTGGCATTTTTTTCTTAGAATAGTTCATCCAAGAATATGTAAAATCAAATTAATCTTTATTGTATTTAAGTAACATGGTGATCTTAGGTGTGGCAATCCTAACTGTATTTAGCAAATATAAGCTGTATGTCTAAGGAGTCATTTCACATTTTTCTTATGATAAGTTATTTCATTCTAAATCTACCAAATGGAGCAAATAAACATCAGAAAGTACTAAAAATTATTCAACCTTTAATGCTTCATTATTGAGATTGTCTAGAAGAGGTTGTCATGAAAGAAAGTCACTGCATATTACAATTTTCTCCAGTTATCAGTGATAATCTAAAGCAAGGAGCATACAGTAATTTAAAACATTTCTTAGATTTCCTTTTAACTGTTTAACTCTGTATGCAAAGTTTGAAATAAGTTTGTGACCCCATGGATTTAATTGATAAGGGATTAATTTAAAAATCAAATCTATCGCAAACTGAAATACTTATGACTTAACAGCTCTCACAGCAAGACAGCAAATCTAAAGATCTGATAATGTTAAGCCATCCCTAATCTTTGAATTACAAAGTTAATGTAAATTGATGAAAGAAATTTTTCCATCTCAAATAAAAGTTGGTTATGAGTTTATTAATTGCTGTGAATCATTCTAGAGACATTTTGGAGACTGTGTTAATGCATTAAGTAAATAATATCAGTCTCTCCATATCCAACTTGTAATCTGTTACTTTACTATAGTTCTGTACAATATGTAGCACTCCTAGAACCCAACAAGAAGATATCCTTGTTGAATTCTGGTTATAATATTAATAGGAGGGGACTGACCAATTTAATGCATGCAAGTAGGTGATTCATAAAGAATTTAACAGTACTGATATATTTTTCTGGGAATTTAAACTTTTTAATATGCATACAGAAAGGGGATATGGTTCCTGTTGAAAGCTTAATTAGCGTCAAGTACAAACACTCCATTGGATATGTTGGAATTTTCATAATGGTATAAAATAATTCTAGCATAAGATTATTATATTGAGTTTGTCTTCCTTCCATAAGGCTAGACCAGAACCTTGATAATATTTGACCTGCTACTAGCCTGAAATGTTAAGTTAAAATTGTAACAAATCATTTAAGATCAGGGTTAATTTGGGATATAAGTCAGTAGTTCTTAATGAGTTTAGAACCCATATTAAGTTTTGAAATTAAAATAGTTTGAGAGTAATTTGAGTTGTTGTTTGCAATTCCTTTTACTTGACAATATTATTAGTGTTTTTATGACTGGTACCAATTGATGTTTATGCATCTTACAGAGAACACAATACAGTCAGGGCCAGAGATCTCACTGGATTTTAGGAAAGCCAAATATTCCCCTTCTTTCCAGGGAAAGATTATCATTTTGTAAAATGTCTATCATATCACTAGGACATACATTAATTTAACATTGTTTAAATTGTTTTTAATATTTGATTATTTAATTCGGCGATTTCATGAATCATAGATTGATTAAAGAACACGGTAAGTTTGATTTCATTCATTTTTGTGTGGTAACTGCAGATATTATGCAAAACTAAATAAAGTGTTGCCAGTATTTTTTACATGGGCATATATATAAAATGAAGCTTGTTTCTAATTTTAGTTAGTTAATTCTTTCTGATTGTTCATGTGTGCATGTCTGTACGTGTGAGTGTGTGGATGTACATGCACATGTGCTCACATGAGTATGGACATACAAGAGAGAGAATTTGCATTTGTTTATTTGTATCTTTGCCACACTAAGTGACAGTCATGTATTATGACTGCAGGTTGGTTTTAAAATACTGTAAAATGTAATTTGGCTTTATTTTTCCATTTCTTTCTCTCTCTATCTATCTGATTATCCTTAATCTTCCTGTTTCCCGTCTTGGTCAAAGGAGGTCATCATACAGACAGTTATCAGGGCTTTTGCTGGCATTATCATTCCTATTCCCTTAGTAGCTTGGTGCTGGTCTTCCACATTGCTGGCCCATTGACGGATGTGTTTCTATGCATTTCCCAGTTCTGTCTGCAAAGTCAGAGAACTGCATGGTATACAAACAAATGCAGTCTTATTTGCTGCTTTGCCTTGGCCCCCAGTTTCCACAGTGGACCCATCTTCCTTCCTTTTCCTCAGGATGGACTAGGAGACACTGAATGCTGACTCCTACCTCCCCCCACCATGTTCTCCAGTGCTCTGGTTGCTTATAAATATGTGCTCATCTGGGTCACATTCAGTGACTGTTCATGAAGATGTCTATGGCTTTATTTACATCTGAATGTTATTTAGTGGCACACTTATACAAACATAACTCCTAGGGAAAACTTAGGAATACTCATGTTCTCTGCTGCTGATTGTGTGTCTTGCTATTCCATCTTCATAAGTATTATTGATGGGACTATATTTCTTTCTATTTGATGCGATTTCATGAAGCACTGAAAGAAGAAGGTTATATTGTCTCTGCTGTTCATTTTATGTTTTGTTCTTCCATGCATACCATACATACTTTTGTATACAACATAGTAATGCACATATTAATTCAGTAAGGTACAGGTTGTGTTTAAAGATAATAAGCAAATCTGTAACTATGACAAACTTTGGCTTCCAGGACGTTTCATTTCTATGTTTTTTTTATGTGCTTCCTTTCCTTTAGGATGGAGAAATATGGTCCTGTGGTCAGAATCAATGCAATGCATATAGTGTTAATATTTATTAGCAGCCCTGAAGCAGTGAAGGTATGTATTTGTTATAGTTGATGTAGTTTGGTAACAGACTTTAAATTGCAGCCAGTACAGATAGAATTAAAAAAATAATAAACTGCTACATACAAAACATTGAGCAAGGAATATTGGAAACAGCTCATGATTACCTGTTATGACATTAAGGAAAATGCACTTTAAAATGTAGCAATGAAGAATTTAAGCTTTTTAACCACACCATTCATGTAAAAAAGTTGCAGATGTAAGCCATTATCCAAAAATAAAATGTCAGATAAAATGCAAGTTCAGTAACAAATGATCCAGTACATCAAAAGCACAGCTATTTCAATGTATGCAGGAGGACCTGCAAACATTCCATTCCTTTCAAACGTACATTATATTCTGTATTGTTGAGACATTTTAGTCCTTACTATGTTTTTGCCAACTTAACATGCTATGCAACTACTGAATGTCTTCATGGTGTCGGAGAGCTGGAGAAGATGCTTCTATATAGTTGCTCTGTTTAATTAAGCAGGTCTGTCCATGATGGATTTGTACATACTCACCAACTCACAGGCACATATACAGGCACACACACGCACACACACACACAAACACACACACACACACACACACACACACACACACACACACACACACACACACACACACACACACACACTCACACACACACACACACACACACACACACACACACACACACACACACACACGCACACACGCACACACACACGCACACGCACACACACGCATGTATTAGTACCAAATATGCTACATTTCCATCTCTATTAATCCATAGCCAAGGAGACACGTTCAAAAGCTGCACCATACATATGAAGTCTCACATTTGTTTGCCATATGTTCTTTAGTACATTTATAGATGAGCATAAATGCAGTGGTAGTTTAATTTATAATGCAGTTTTATAGGCTATCTATTCTGCCTTTCTTATTTACATATTTCTTCCTTCATTTTAAGTTAGAAAGTCTTCTCTTAAGGGACATTGTCAATGTTGTAGAAATCTCTTTTTTCCCCATTGATCATCTTGAATGATATTTCGGGTATAGCATTAAAATTTTTTGAACAAGTGAGGAAACCATTGTGGACGCTACATCAACCTATTCTTTTAAAGACAACTTCCATAACATTCCTGAAGAAATTACATTTCTCACTGAATTAAAGCATGTCCTTAACCATTGTGGGAACTTCCAGTTTTCCTCAGTATGATGAGTTTCTGAAAACATTGGCATTGTGATTGCAGATTAAGTAGGTGCATGAGATGACTTTATCTGCATAAAACAGTCCCCATTTGCACCTCAGTGTACCTGCATTTAAGTTTTATGTCTTGATATAGAGTCCACCCTTCATGGGGTACAATAATAAGAAATCATTACTCTTTGGAGTTTATTATCAGTATTAATCAAACCTCATTCTCTCCCCTCCAATAATCTCAGGTCGTATACCTACACTCCCCCCTCAAATCTCCCAAGAGCAAGTTCTCAAGATACTACATAAGGCCAAACAAACTACATCTATGAAGTGAGATAACATATGAGGTTGCCTACTGGCCAAGCTTAAACATGACTTGTCTGATCCCCTATCAGAGGCTATTCAATATCAGCCTCAAAACAAGCTTTGTGCCATATGAATGGAGGGTAGCCACAGTCATGCCCTTGCACAAAGGAGGGGCTTCAATGGGCATAGTAATTATAGAAGCATAAACTTAACCAGTGTTATGTATAAGGCTATGGAAGGGATCATTATAGTGTTAATAAATAAGGATGTGGGCAGCTTAGAGACTTTTGATCCAAGCCAGTTGAAATTCATCAAGGGAAGGTCCTGCCTAGTTTACCTGGTTGACTTCTTTTAAAAAGTTACTGAAGCAATGGATGATGGCAAAACAATGCATAAAGAATATCTGGACCTCGCAGATTTGTTCAACACCATCCCACATTCAGGTAGTAAACTCTGCCAGCTAAATGAGAATAACTTTGTAACTTGTTGGATAGCAAATTCATCATTTATTGTTGTCAACCCCCTTGTTCCCATTTTTACATGGAAATGGGTGGCACATCAACATTAAACAATATGGCAAAACCACCAAGAGCCAGTGTTTAACCTAGAGCCAATATTTATACAACCACGTGGCTAGATGGAGTTTGAGTGGCACAGGTCCCTAGGTGAGTGCCAACCAAAATGTGCTTGAGTGGCAGTCTGGCATTTTTACTGGTACCTGTGTGCTAGAAAGGGTCAGTAATCCAGAAACTCTCTTTTAAATGGAACCAACATGTTCTAAGGAAATGTAGTGTTTTTTCCCCAAAAGGAAAGAGAGCTAGATAGGTATAGAGAGGGAGAATTATAATCTGTCATTCATCATGAAGGTCTGGTTGCAACAGAGCAGCAGTAAGGGAGCTTGGTCCCTGTGGTAGCACACCCATTTGTCACCTCTCCTCACTGACTATATGTGATCAAGGTTACTTAATGACAGCTTGTAATCTGCTTTAGTCTTTTTAAGGTAGCAACAATCTGTTATACTGCAGCCTTATAAACTCATTGCTACCTTGTAAAGAAAAGAATAACTTAACAGCTTATAAGCAGTGATTATGCAGTCACTTAATGATAGCTTGTAAACTGCCAAACTGTCCGAAAACTCCCTACAAGTAAGCATCCTGGGCAGTTACCCCTTCCACCACACCATTCCTATGGCTCTGGCTTGCAAGAAAGGATGAGAAGTCTTTTGAGTGTGTGAACTGATTACTGACTTTGTACAGTTAGTGATACAAAGGCAAATTAAATAAAGAAGGCAGGCTTGCAGTTACAAATAGCAAACAACTCAAAGAGGGAGTAGACATACTGGTCAATGTGGGTAAAAGAAAAAACTGATTATGTACAATATGGAAAAAGTGTACAGAGCTCCTAGTATGAGATGTGTATATAGTTCTGTTGATTTGAATGAATTTTCTTGTAAATTATAAATGCTCTAGAAGTTGACATGCTAGAAGGTTGTAGGGACACAAAATAATGAAAAAGATCGCAAAATATTCTGACACAGATAGAGTACGGGGGACCTTAGGAAGACATGAAAGGAAATCAAGACCCCAAGATTTTTTTTTTTTAAATTGCAATGGGGAAAGAGGTTTGGGGCAGGGCACAGAAATGGGACCTGAATGGCTGGGACAAGAGGGAGGTGGTGTGTGGTGGTTACCTGGCCATCTGGTTGGTGTACTAGTGGAAGGAACAGCATTTTTTATTTAATGGAAGATCTTATTTAGGGAGGGTGGATCTAACTGTTTAAAAAAAGCAGTTCACTGTATTAATACAGTTATGCACTTTTTCTTTTTGCTCTTCACTTGAACAGCTGAGGAGGTGTGGGTATTGGTTTGTGATACTGGCATAGGGTGCAGATGGAGTCAGGTACGCCTCTGCTTTGGCCCTTAGATTTAACCTTTCTCCTAGATTTATGATGTTCCCTAAAAAGTCAGACCTGTTTATATTTACTTAACTTATGAAATACATAAACTAAACCTATACAAGATCCACTGCCACTAACTATATAGTATCTTGCATATTTTAGTGTATACTGTGAAAAATAAGAAAGTGCTCCTCTTTCTGACCCTCTTCTATGATTTGTAAATATCAGTACTATGATTTTTAAAGGTTAGAGGTTGAGGGGCATGCTGCTTACATAATAACTCCTGTGACACTCTGTAGTTATTTGCTTTATGAAGGTGCCTAGAAAGTAACAGTTAACCCACAAATTGATAATAATATACTACCTATCCCTTCTTTTTCTTCTGTGACACTTTCTCCACCTACCAACTTAGTTTACAAGTACAATCATTAAGATCTACCTGTGATCATTGAGATCTACTTTTTTGTGCAGCACTTAGTACAGCCGCCCTCCTAGGCTAAGTTTGGACCGGTCCGTTGCATAGACCTGGTGTCTCTATCAAGTCATCGCCATCCTTTTACCAGTCCCAAGAGTATTTTCCTTGTCCATTGCCACAATCAACCTCCTAGTCCTCCTCTGTCTCCATAATGCTCAACAAGTTCTGCCTGCAGCAAGTATGTGAATTTTCCTGGTGTTGTGGCTAAACTTCCAGTCAGAATAAGTACCACCTGGGAATCCACTGAAAACAGAACACTGGCCTGGTGGAATCTACCTACTGAGAAACAGAATCCACGGGGACCTTGTCCGGAAACACAAAGCCACACCAAACTAATCTTAACGCAATTTTATTAGGTAAAGCGTTTTCGCCACAACGCTGTTATGGCTTCATCAGAGAAGTTGAAACAACTGGGAAAAAACTCCATAAATATTCAAAAGCAGGAAATGACATGTAATCAACTTCCTGAATCCAGGATATTACAAAACACTGGCATATCACATCAATTACATAGGCTAAAACCCATACAAGAACAACAGTTGAATTTAAAATTAAAACCTAAGTTGTTTACTTACACCTAAAAAATATGTATATATATATATATATATATATATATATATATATATATATATATAATTTTATAATTTTATAAAATAAGTTGTGATAAATACACAACCTTCCATAAAATGGCAAACATAAGTCCTAAATAATACAACTATAAACAATGCAGCATAAAAAATGTAAATATGTGTAAAACACATATTTACAAAATTACAAAAGTGTGCCTATCTTAAGTAACTCCTTAATTTCAAAACAGGAGATATGTTACAGTTGACATTAAGCCCAGGGTGCCGGAAGGCATCTAATCTCAGTTGCCATTCCAATTCGTGGTTCTCCAATATAAGTGAGAATGGGCCCCCCCTGACTTTTAATGGAACATGATCTATGGCCATAAAATGAAAGCTGTGACCTGGATGAAGGTCAATGTGCTTGGCCAATGCATTGTCACCCTTTCTATTTTTAATAGCATACATGTGTTCATATATCCGGTCACGGACCCTATGGTCCGTTTTACCAATATAGAAAGCATGACAACAATCACACAAAGCTATATAAATAATAGACTTACTCTCACAATTCAATGGGTGACAAATAGTATATTTCCTACCCCTTACGGTGAACGTTTCACCTGGTTTTACTCTATTACACCAGTTGCAAAAGCCACATGGGTACATACCTTTCTGTTTATTGAACGTGTGTTGGGACATATCCCTTTGCAACAATTCCTTAAGATTGCTAGCCCTTTTAAACACAAAGTTAGGTGAACTTCCAAGCTTTTCCACTAAAAAGGTATTGTTAGCTATAAAATGACAATTTTTACGTATTATCGTTAAAATACCTTTGGAATTTTTGCTGAAAGTTGTAATATAACTTAGGGAAAAGTCACATTCTTCACCCGGTGGAGGTAACTCTACTATTGGATCAGGACTAGTGTTCAAAGCAGTAGTGCACCCGGGATCAATGGGGTACTGGGAGATAGCATAAGATTGGTCCAATAGAGGTTTATAGAAGCCATTGACTCTTTTACTATCAATTTCTTGAATCAAATCATCCAATAGCGAAGCAGGGTAACCTCGATTTGTGAACATTCCTCTCAAAAGTTCACATTCTTTTCTAAGGTCACCAATTGTACATTCTCCCTGCCCTTACCAACTGTCCCTTTACTATGGAGCGTTTCTGTTGGTACGGATGGAAACTGGAGTAGTGCAGGAAAGAATTGCAGTACGTGGGTTTCCTATATACTATTGATGTGAAAACCTTGTTTTCCCCATCCTTCACTAACCTAACGTCCAAGTAGTCTATCTCGGATGGTGAAAAATTAAATGTGAATTTCAAGAATTCTGTTGTTGAATTCAGTGAGTTAACAAAAGCTTCAGCCTCTATCCTAGAACCCTTTAACATAATAAAAATGTCGTCAAGAAACCTGGTGTAATATTTCACAGAGCTCATCAACTCAGGTATCTTATGTAAGAAATTAATCTCCCAGTAGCCCATAAAATAGTTAGCAACCCATGGCGACACCTTGTTTTTGAAGAAAGTAGTCACCATTAAAGATGAAGTAATTGGAAGAAAGGACTATGTCAAGTAGTTCAGTAACCAGATCCACTTCCAACCTAGAGGCTCCGATATCCTTAAGTAATAGGCCTATCCACTCGATGGCCTCCTGATGTGGGATCGATGTATATAGATCTACCACATCAATAGTTAAAAAGTTGTTTTCATCATCAAAGGGTATGCCATTGATATTACCTAAGAAGGACCAAGAGTCCTTACAAATACTAGAAATGGATTTAATGTATTTGGACAAGATGTTGTCGATAAGTTTGGAACAAGGGTACGTAATGGATGACCTCCCGTCAATCAGAGCCCTCATAGGTGGATTGTTGATATCTTTGTGAATCTTAGGGATTCCGAACATGACGGGAATTTTAGGTAGGGTGATATCAATGTAATTGAATGTATCAATATCAATTTTCCCTTCAAGAAGTAAATCGCGAAAGTAACCCCTAATCCTGTGGTACGCTCCGTTAACCTCACTCTTGGAGGACTTAATGTAGGCTGTAGAATTCAATACATTTGACATTTTTTCATTGTAGGTGGGGTCATCGAATAAAACGAGACCACCCCCTTTGTCTGGTTTAATCAGCCTTACAGGTAAACGGCAAAAGTCGTCCAACAGGGAGAGTTGTTCCTTAGTAATGTTAAAATCACCCCCATCTACATGATTTTTTGTGTTATTAAGATGGTATCTGAAATCTACCTCACAAATGCTCTCAAACAATTGAAGGTGAGCATGCAGTGGGGGGTTAAACACACTAGGCAATTTAAGCGATGTCATGTTAGTATCCACATCATTATTAGAACCTGGTCTGGATGTATCACAATGGTTGTTGAACATTAGTTTTAAATTTAACTTTCACAAAGCATTTAAGCTCAATAATGTCCGTAGAAATATTACTGTATCTACTAGGGACAAATGTGTTACCAAAAGCCAAAAGCTCAATCAACTCATCATCCAGTATGATATCAGAAAAATTGTAGCTCTTAAAGTCTCCTTTCCTGTTAGTGGATATCATTGGGAAGATAGTCCTGGGGGGTCGATCCAGTACACTTGGTTCATCAAACAAGTGTACACTCAGGTTAGAGTCTAGTTGTTCCTGTTCTTCCTTCTGTTCGTGTAAGACTTGTTGTTGCGTTGACCTAAAAAATGGCCATTGTCAACTTTTTTATTGCTTTGATTAATATTGGAGTTGCTAGACCCGCCATTATCCCTGGAAAAGCCTTTAATTCTGTTACTCCGTCTAGGACCAATATCAGCTTCACCCGAATTATTCTCCCCAGTGATGTCAACTACACCAGAGTTGACATCCTGAAAGTCGGTCGGTCGAGCGTTACTTACTACATTGGCCGACCTGCTATTAGTCAACTCTAGTCTGGGGTATGCGCTATCATTTTGATAGGCAAGCCTATCTCTTATCAGTTTTTTGGATTTATTAACTTTTAATTTAGATAACAATGCATCAATGCTAGTCAGTATGCGACTGTAATCAAATTTGTACCTGAAAAAGTCCAAGTCCGCTTTGATCTCATTGTCCAAAATGTTGATTTCTCAAATTAGCAAGTCAATGTGTAAAGCATAATGCTTAATGATCAACTCTAAGAGCTGTATGCCCTGTTGCTGGAAAAGAGCCTTTAAATCTGCAAAAAATGACTGGTCCACTAATAACCCTGAGGGTGAAAAATTATTCCGCAGTCCCTTAGGAATAAGGTTCTCAACAATGCATGGTTTAAAATATGCTGATTCAAGTTGCAACTTTTTCAACTTGAAATATCAAAAGTTTTCAACTTGTCCACTAAACCCTCATTATTATCACTATTCCGCTCACCATTAGCTGAAGATGTTACCTGTTGAACAAATGAGAAGTGAGCGGTATTCGAAATCCAGTCAGTCAGGTTAGGTATACAGTTATTCCCAGCCCCAGTGCCAACATTTAAAATTGGAGCTGCAATGCCAGGAAAGTCGGCTCTCACATTAGAAACGCCGTAGTTTCTGTTAGTTACAACGGCTGTTGAATAACTTAAAGGGCGTGCTGTTCCACCAACAAGTCCCGTTTCACTACTGAAACGTAGCCCATCGCCACCTGATGCACCGGGTAAACCTGGGTTGTTACTACCAAATGGAAGTTGTACGGCTGGTTGCCCAGCCGGAATAAACACTTCAGGGCTGTCTTGATTACGTCCGTTAAAGCAGGTAGAGCCAGATGACACCGTTGTTGTCCCAAAATGCACACCATGCTGCATAGCGTCCATACGTGAATTAAGCTGGTCCAGCCTACGAGAAAGGCTAACCAGCAAGCCAGCAACATCTACGTTGTTGTCCTCATTAGAAGGTTCCATCGTATCGAACAGCTGAGGGCTCCTTGGACTAACAGGACCTCCCGTGGCCATGTAACAACAAACCAAAATAAAATAAAATAAACCAATGAGAAACAGAATCCACGGGGACCTTGTCGAAACACAAAGCCACACCAAACTAATCTTAACGCAATTTTATTAGGTAAAAGCGTTTTCACCTACAATGGCTTCATCAGAAGTTGAAACAACTGGGAAAAACTCCATAAATATTCAAAAGCAGGAAATGACATGTAATCAACTTCCAGATCAGGATATTACAAAACACTGGCATATCACATCAATTACACAGGCTAAAACCCATACAAGAACAACAGTTGAATTTAAAATTAAAACCTAAGTTGTTTACTTACACCTAAAAAATATGTATATTTTTAGGTGTAAGTAAACAACTTAGGTTTTAATTTTAAATTCAACTGTTGTTCTTGTATGGGTTTTAGCCTGTGTAATTGATGTGATATGCCAGTGTTTTGTAATATCCTGGATTCAGGAAGTTGATTACATGTCATTTCCTGCTTTTGAATATTTATGGAGTTTTTTCCCAGTTGTTTCAACTTCTCTGATGAAGCCATAACAGCGTTGTGGTGAAAACGCTTTACCTAATAAAATTGCGTTAAGATTAGTTTGGTGTGGCTTTGTGTTTCCGGACAAGGTCCCCGTGGATTCTGTGTCTCACTGGTTTATTTTATTTTTATTTTGGAATCTACCTACTGACTAAAGCTGTAGCAGGACTGATACAGTTAACAAACTGACAAAATAAAATAAAATACAACAAAATAAATATAATCTGTTTAATTTCAACTCTGCCATATTTATCATTCCACTTGACTCCCCTCTCCCCCTCCGTGCTTTTTGCTTCATACTTTCTGAATGTCCCAATACACCCTGTCCATCATCAGCAGGTCTACCAGCCCTCATTTCACACCTGAACATTCTCTAAATCAGGGCAGGAGCCAGCATGGATCTTAAGGGTATACCTGTCAAGAGAGTTACTACTTCTGCCAGGGAGATTTTTTATTTAATGATCCACCGTTGTCCCAACCCCCCTCTTCTGTTTACTTCTTTTCTGCCTGAGGGCTACTGTCCTCTGTGGACTCTACTGCCTGGGATAACCTAGATGAATGCCATTCACCCCAAGATAGGCATGCTCACTCCTTAGCACCTCAGATGCCTTAGCTGCTAATTGAACCCGGGTTGCCTTGGCCATTGTTAGGACTTTAGCCCTCTGTGCTGCCATGCTGGCTTCCCCTGACATATAATCTTGGTCATGGCTGAAAATGATTATTGATGATTACTAGATGTCAATCAAATTAATACAGTCACACGTACTCATGCAAATAAATAAATGCTGTCCATGCCGTCCTTGGGAACAAACCACCATGTGACAGGGTAGAACTTTAGAGGGTTCCAGATAAAGAAACTGGTTAGTGTAACTCATGGGTCCTTGCTTTTTTTGTTTTTTTTTTTGCACAGGCAGCAAAACAAATAAATTACACAACTTTCAAGTTGCATGATGAAAGAAAGTTGAACACCACACATTGACTATGTTGAACCTAGCTGTCAGATGCTTTCGAATATGAAATGTTTGGAAAGGGCTGTTCTTCAGATAGAATACATACAAATCTTTGAGGCAGAAATGTTTTCAATATGCTACAGATTATATGACTACAAGAAGTGGTGGTTTCTGCATATCGCTGCTTAGTTAAAATGCTCGACTGCATTGCTGCCAGGGTTGTGTACTATAGGGATTGTATTAATGATGAGAAACAACAATGTTTTTGTGACTCAGCTGCTAGTATGCAAGCAAGCATTTGCTACCATTTTTGTTACATCTGTAGTAGTTTCACAGTTCATTAGCTGATTGCCCCAAGTGACTGATCCCAAACCTTCCAAATAGAAGGTCCCAAGGTGTGCAAAAATATCAGATGCTTCAGATCTAAGTGGCTGAAGATTCCACATTCATTATGGGTCTT
Source organism: Protopterus annectens (assembly GCF_019279795.1). Lineage (NCBI taxonomy): Eukaryota > Metazoa > Chordata > Ceratodontiformes > Protopteridae > Protopterus > Protopterus annectens. The sequence continues at coordinate 910,878,889 of NC_056737.1, forward strand.
TTTGTCATGAATAAAGAGGGGAGGAAAACCACTGAGGATGCATTTTGTGTGTATGGAACAATATCAGGACATATTGTATAGCTCTGAGTAGTATCACACACGGTTAGAAGTCAGCCTTCTTTCTCTTTGTACCCTTTAATCTACTGCTAAACGATCTGACTCCAGCTAGTCCTAGCTGTATAAGAGATAACACACACACACACACACACACACACACACACACACACACACACACACACACACACACACACGCACACACGCACGCACACACGCACACACACACACACACACACACACACACACACACACACACACACACACACACACACACACACACCACACACATTTTTATGGGAATACCATTTTTGGTGCCCACTATGAGATCTGCTTAAAGGAAAATGTAAAGTATTTCAAAAAACATCAATTCAAACATTTACAGTTACAATGTCATAACTACAGCTTTTATTGTACCATATTCTGATGTACAAAACAATAACAAAACAAAACAAAGTAAAACATAGTCAAAGAAACATTTTCAGTATAACCATATATCAAAAGAAGTTGAAAGTAAAAAGAAATGATTTTTTCAAAACCTTTGTTAAAATGTATAAAAATGTTTATCTTAACCTTAAAAGTGATAATTTGTATTGCTAAATACATTCTGTTGTATGTTTTTAAGATGTTAAAACAGTCCCCCGGATTCACGAATCCTCCATGTAAGACTTATTACTCGGAGGCTGCAGTTGAACGGTATGATGTCAGCGTGCCATGAATATGCATGAGGGCATGCTGACCCAACCGTAAGTCCTACACGGACCATGTAAGAAAGCAGGGGGTGTGTCCGACTGCCGAGCAATCCAAATGTTCACGCCCCTGCAAGTGTTTAAAAATAAAGTAAATAAACAAGAGCGAGTCCGCTCAAATGTCTCTGCACCCAACACCTCACTGCCTGATATTGTAAACCCCATCACACATCTAAAGCGATAACCATAATTTAATTTTTAAATACCCAAAATAGCTGCCTGTATTTTGTGCGTGTATGCATTCAGTAATTGCCCATTGCTTAGCTACAGTCAGCAATTCCCACATGGAAGAGCATAAGAAAGAATGTTTATGCAAATCACATGAAATAGCAATAGCGTAATGGTAGGCGTGTTAAGCACAAAGAAGAGGCATTCACAGTTCGAGTCCCACCACTCCCTGTCATATTTTTTTTAATCAGTATATGGAATAATACCCAACATCTATGTTTAAACATAACTAAAAAGCAGTGAAATGGCCAAAGTATCAGTGAATAAAATAAAATATTTTAAAGGATCCCAATATAAAATTGCCCGCAGTTAAGCAGCGCTTTACCCAGCACAATGTAGTTGCCCCTAGCTAAATCACACTTTACCCAGCGCAATGTAGTTGCCCATAGCTAAATCATGCTATACCCAGCACAAAATAGTTGCCCAAAGCTAAATAGCCCTTTACCCAGCGCAATCGGTTTGCACGGAGGTGCACGCCACGCCAACCAGTGCCCCATCGGGCAATGTGGAACAATGTAGAGCAAAGTTGCTTACACACAGCCATGCCCCCTAACTTGTCTGGACAGTAGTAAAGTAAAATACAATGATAAGGTTTGAACCCAGGACACTGTGCACCATAATCAAAGTACTGAACCACTAAGCCACAACAGCTTAGGAAAAACATCCACTGTTAACATATATATAGTAATAAATGTTAGATTAACCATTGCTAAGCAGGTCTGCAATCAGCTGAGAATAGTCAAAAACGGCCAATCACAGAAAAGTGCGGGAAATGCAGCATATTTAAGATGCATAGGCGGGAATACTCACCATAACTGATTGTAGCTCCCATCTGCAGTTAGAATGTCTGGTGCTGAAGAGGGAACATGCTTTAGAGCACAACGCTGGGGCGTCGAGGAGTCAAGATACATGGTTTGGCTCCTAGTCCATCGGCATGAGACTCGACTCCTGCAGGGCCAGTTCCAAGGAATGGAGTATAAGGCAGAGGCTTGGAACCGGTTGGCTCATGAACTCACCAGTGCCACAGATGTCCCTCGGACTGGTGAGCAGGTTCGTCACCACCATGCAGACCTGAAGAGATGGAAGCAGGACCTTCTGAACCAGTGGATCCAGGAGGCCTGTCATATGCATGATGCCCCACTACTACGTAGGTAGCCATGGAATGCAGTATGTAAGACAAGCTAATATACTCTAAATAATGCATAGGTATGTCTAAATATGCTTTCATTTACTCCACAGCTGCAGGTGTTCATGCTATGAATCAGCAAGCCTATGCAGATAGGCTGCTAAGGCTGCACCACCAGGCAGGTTAGTAAATATTCTGCATGTTTTGTTATATAATATATGTGAGAGAGCATGAAAAAAGTGTTGTATCCCAATAATACAGCTAGCAAATGCCCTGAATAAATCCTCTGCATGTACTGTTATATAACAAATGTCACTAAGCCAGAAATAGAGTGTACTAACCCAGCAATCCAGGTAAAATAAGTGCGGAATACTATCTCTGCATGTACTGTCATATAACATAAGTGAGCAAGCCTGAAAAAGGGTGTTGTAACCTATCAATAAAGGTATAATATGTCCTGAATAGGTCTACCGTATGCACTGTAATATGAAATAAAGGAGAGAGCCTGTAGAAAAGAGTGTTCAATGTAATTAATAAAGGTATAATACTTGGAGTGTGTCTGTGTCACTTACTTTGAAATGTTGTTGTACCCTTGCATTCAATAAACAGTACTGTAGTATTAGTTGCTGTCAACCCACATTTGTGCAGTCCCATATGAAGTGGATGAATGAAGTGCCAGTAGCTGGGAAGCATATAACATTAATTCCCTGAATAAATTCTCTGCATGTACTGTTATACAACAGATGTCAGAGAGCCATGAATAGAGTGTAGTAACCCATTAATAAAGGTAAAAAAGTCTGGAATACTATCTCTGCATGTACTGTTAGATAAAATAAGTGAGCGAGCCTGAAAAAGAGTGTTGTAACCTATCAGTAAAGTTATAATATGTCCTGAATATGTCTCCTGTATGCACTGTAATATCAAATTAAGGGGAGAGCCTGTAGAAAAGAGTGTTTAATGGGAATAATAAAGGTCTAATACCTGGAGTGTGTCGGTGTCAGTTACTTAGAAATAATACATGTAGGGGATATACACCTGCAGTCAATAGTAATGTATTGTAGAGTAAAATTGCTAATAATATGTTAATGGATGTTTCTTTTTTCTCCCTACTCCATGTGCATAAACAAGGCAATTCCACACTTCCATGGGTATGTGCAATCTCATAACATTTGTTGGGACATCTGTCCTATTGTTCAATAAAAATCTGTTTTACTTTGATGCATGTGCCCTGTTCAAACGCCATATTCTTGGTGGCCTGTTGCCACCAATCATCCCTGCATGCTGTTGTAATGTCCACTGTTATTCAATATATGCATTTGGTATGCTTGCTGTTCAACTGTTGTAAACCTCTGGTGCGTTGGGTTAATGGGAATATTACTGCATGCTGTTACAACTCATTTTGAATGCTGCTGTCAATGTTGTAATTAAACACACCTAATCACAGAATTTATGGGAAGGCCGGTCCCACCGGACTCACCTGTCTCTCTTCAGCTGGTGATTGAACCTGGCACCAGCATGTCACGTGCGCCCAGCCGAGGGCTACCCTCCTCCGTTGGTCCTGTGCCACCTTCCGGGTGAAAGCGCTGCAGGGGTGGGGCTCACCTCCCGTGTGCAAGCGTGCGGGCAGAGAAGGCCACCTGTCACTCCCCTCAGAAGGGCCTGGGTTGTGTTGTTGCATACAGGTAGATCCAGTGTTTAGTAGCTGATCCCCACGCCCAGCTCGAGGCTGCCAGAGTGGCGCCGACTCACGGGTGAGCCAGCCCCTCCTATGCAGCCCCAGCACAATGACCCTCCGGGTCTGTAGAAGGCTCAGTGGTGACTGCCCATGGGTGGGAGCTCAGTCCCATGTTACCATCTATTGGGCTCATGGGCTTCGCGATTTCCAAACATCCGTCCCTGTCAATTGTGTTCACCCACCCCATGTGTCATACTTCTGCCTTTCTGTATGCGTCTTGTTTGTCTTGCCTGTTTACCTCCACAACCTACCTCTCAAAAATACCTACTTCCCTACCCTCACTTTCCACTCTCACCTGAAAAAAAAAAGGGCAATCTGTACCCACAAAAAAATTACGCACCATACATAGCTGCCCATCTTGCACACATGTCCGCTGGACATGTAAACTGATAATTACAATTGGCAGTACAACATACTTTGTTATGCATGCACCCCACTCCCAGGTGGAAGTGTATCCAAAAGGATTAAGTCAAAATGCATTGCATATGCACAGCTGTTGCTGTTAAAGAAATGGGCAGCTATGGACCTTCCCTACACCCGTCCTGTACATCCCGATCTTGCTTTCCTACCGTCTTTCCCTCTTTGTGCCCCCTTTTTCACCACTTTCCTTTCTCTCCATTTTCTTTTCTTTCAAAGAAATTAGCATGGGGGTTAAGCGGGGAGTAAAGCACTTTTAAGCTTAGTAGTAAAGTGGGTTTAGCGAGGTGTGCACATGTTAATGCGCTAAGCTTAGCATCGCTAACCATCGGGCAAACCTCGCAAACCTGCTTACAACTGCTTAAAAGTGCCTTGAGTCACTCTATGTCAGGGCCCTTGTTCCTGCTCAGCAGCAAAATAAAACACCTCTGTCAGTCTCGAACCCCAGACCTTGGACACACTAGACTGCATGAATTACCACTAAGCCACAGCAGATATACAAATAACTTGGTTCTGAAAATTATATCATGCATTACAATGAGGGAATGTAAATGGAAATTAGGAATGGTATAACACAAACCCTTTTCTGTGTGTTTTTACCAGCAGTGGTTGTGGAATTGCATGACATGACTGTGAAAGGGGAACCAGCCATCCCACAGCAGGAATAATGTTACAGTAGCACCTTACAAACACCACACAGTATCAGACCAGGATAAACACTGGCCACAGGAATACAGTGCAATAACCACATTTGTATGGCAGTTAATTGTGTAAGTGAGAAAAATGTACATACTCCCATGCATCCTGTGTTAGCATTTGGAGGGGTGAGTACATGTCTATACTGAGATGTGTGTACTGGAAGCAGCAACATGCAGGTATGAGTACAACATGCACATAACTGGCTACAACCCTAGCATCAGATAAGAGACATATACCAACCTTCAGAGTGACACAACGGTGTCCAGAGCAAACAAGAATGGGCCCCACCTTTGAAATCTGAAAAGGCTATGCCTACCTAACCTAGCATTTTATAGCAGTGGGCTGCAATCACAGTGAGTAATGCAATCACCAAACAGCAGGCTGCATGCAATTACTGAATGGTGGGCAACAATTAGTGCAGAGGCTGTCACATGCACAAGTGCAGATACCTAGAAAAGCAGGCTGTACCTGCAGTCCACACATGCAATTATATCTTTGCAGGTATGAGACAGAGAGAGTGAGAGTGAGAGAGAGAGAGAGAGAGAGAGAGACAGAAACAGAGACCAAGCTGGAAATAGAGGGCAAAACACAAATCAAACCAGAAATAAAAAAAAAAAAGACCAAAGGTGAAATCCCGAGGGGCAAATACCCAGTCAAACCAGCCAAAAGATAAAAAAAGACCGAAGGTGAAATATGAAATAGGGCAAATACCCAAAACAAACCAGACAAAAAATACAAAACCGTAACACACAGAGCAGGTAAAATACAAATGTAAGGTATGAAGCTCAAATGTATGTGTTGGCATGTTGTAGATGTTCCTGAAGAGTACTCCACACACTGCAAATCATCCATGTGTGTAGCAGCAGTATGTTATCTATCTGCATCTGCACATGCATAGGGGCAAAGGGACATACTGCAACTGTTAATAGTGAAGGGTGGACAGCTATCTGTCAGTGAATGTTGATATGTGCATATCCATGTAGGTTGTGGTTTGTGGCCTGAAGACAGCATGCAGTGCGGTGTGATTAGGTGGCCTTAGGTCAACTGGTGCCATAGGCAAAAGGGCCCCATGGCACCCCCCACCACGCTTCCTAGTGCCCCCATCCTTGTGTCCACATAAATAGTGGAAAAGCACCCCTGTTAGACGCGACCCTAGGTGGCCTTGCCCAGTCGGCCTATGCCTAAGGCCAACTATGGTAGTGTTGATATATGTCATGTGGTAGTTAAATGCTGTGGGACAGATTTGTCAGATCTGATGTGTTACAGACAGTGAGGCCTGCTAATGCCTAAGCAAGGCTGAGGACTTACCGGCACATGCATTCTGCACAACACTATGCAATAAAATCACATACCTGTACATCCCACAACTGTCGAAAAAGTGAGATCCCCACCATGAAAGGTGGACTGTACATGTGCCTATTTGTACATCCTTGTGTACAGCAATGGATGTGCGTACATGTATGTGTATAGATAGGCATATATACAATATATATATATATATATATATATATATATATATATATATATATATATAGATAATAGATATACAGCTATATATATACATATAGAGTGAGAGAGAGAGAGACACACAGAGACACGGGGTCATATGTACCCGCATTAACAGGTGTGTATGATTGAACAAGGCATCGACTGTAGACAAGTGTTGATACTGCAGTGCCATTCCACCTTCCCAAAACAGTGTACCCATTAACTAACACATAGAAGCAGAGCTCTACCTAACAGTGAAGGTGTGATAAGGGAACATGGGACACAGGTGGACAGTAGCCTCCCACTGTGATGAAGACAGTGCCACACTACACCTGTAATCTGTCTGTGTGGTATGTGTCATGACAACAGGTGTGTCATCTATGGAAGTATAGAGATGCGGTTCCCTCTACTCACCACAATGCCTGTGTGGTATGTGCACTCACATGACAGCTACACCAGGTGAACAGTGTACACAGACAGAGACTCCCAAAAGGGTAATACTGTCCGCCAAACAGATGTCCTATGCAGACTGGTGCACAAAAAAATAACTGTTCCGACAA
>NC_056737.1:910886444-910963944 GCF_019279795.1 Protopterus annectens
TTAAAATACAGGGGGGGCTAGTGGGATGGGGTTTTTTTTAAAAAAAAAAAGAGGGGGGAAAAACATAGTGATGGGGGGGGGGGGGGGGGGGGGGGGGGGGGGGAAAAAAAAAAAAAAACAAAAAAAAGGCAATATATTATTACAATGAGTGGCTTGGTTAAAATACATGCTAGTGGATGTCAGATGAGATGGTGATGAGCAATATATTATTACAATGAGTGGCTTGGTTAAAATACATGCTAGTGGATGTCAGATGAGATGGTGATGAGCAATATATTATTACAATGAGTGGCTTGGTTAAAATACATGCTAGTGGATGTCAGATGAGATGGTGATGAGCAATATATTATTACAATGAGTGGCTTGGTTAAAATACATGCTAGTGGATGTCAGATGAGATGGTGATGAGCAATATATTATTACAATGAGTGGCTTGGTTAAAATACATGCTAGTGGATGTCAGATGAGATGGTGATGAGCAATATATTATTACAATGAGTGGCTTGGTTAAAATACATGCTAGTGGATGTCAGATGAGATGGTGATGAGCAATATATTATTACAATGAGTGGCTTGGTTAAAATACACGCTAGTGGATGTCAGATGAGATGGTGATGAGCAATATATTATTACAATGAGTGGCTTGGTTAAAATACATGCTAGTGGATGTCAGATGAGATGGTGATGAGCAATATATTATTACAATGAGTGGCTTGGTTAAAATACATGCTAGTGGATGTCAGATGAGATGGTGATGAGCAATATATTATTACAATGAGTGGCTTGGTTAAAATACATGCTAGTGGATGTCAGATGAGATGGTGATGAGCAATATATTATTACAATGAGTGGCTTGGTTAAAATACATGCTAGTGGATGTCAGATGAGATGGTGATGAGCAATATATTATTACAATGAGTGGCTTGGTTAAAATACACGCTAGTGGATGTCAGATGAGATGGTGATGAGCAATATATTATTACAATGAGTGGCTTGGTTAAAATACATGCTAGTGGATGTCAGATGAGATGGTGATGAGCAATATATTATTACAATGAGTGGCTTGGTTAAAATACATGCTAGTGGATGTCAGATGAGATGGTGATGAGCAATATATTATTACAATGAGTGGCTTGGTTAAAATACACGCTAGTGGATGTCAGATGAGATGGTGATGAGCAATATATTATTACAATGAGTGGCTTGGTTAAAATACATGCTAGTGGATGTCAGATGAGATGGTGATGAGCAATATATTATTACAATGAGTGGCTTGGTTAAAATACATGCTAGTGGATGTCAGATGAGATGGTGATGAGCAATATATTATTACAATGAGTGGCTTGGTTAAAATACATGCTAGTGGATGTCAGATGAGATGGTGATGAGCAATATATTATTACAATGAGTGGCTTGGTTAAAATACATGCTAGTGGATGTCAGATGAGATGGTGATGAGCAATATATTATTACAATGAGTGGCTTGGTTAAAATACATGCTAGTGGATGTCAGATGAGATGGTGATGAGCAATATATTATTACAATGAGTGGCTTGGTTAAAATACACGCTAGTGGATGTCAGATGAGATGGTGATGAGCAATATATTATTACAATGAGTGGCTTGGTTAAAATACATGCTAGTGGATGTCAGATGAGATGGTGATGAGCAATATATTATTACAATGAGTGGCTTGGTTAAAATACATGCTAGTGGATGTCAGATGAGATGGTGATGAGCAATATATTATTACAATGAGTGGCTTGGTTAAAATACATGCTAGTGGATGTCAGATGAGATGGTGATGAGCAATATATTATTACAATGAGTGGCTTGGTTAAAATACATGCTAGTGGATGTCAGATGAGATGGTGATGAGCAATATATTATTACAATGAGTGGCTTGGTTAAAATACATGCTAGTGGATGTCAGATGAGATGGTGATGAGCAATATATTATTACAATGAGTGGCTTGGTTAAAATACATGCTAGTGGATGTCAGATGAGATGGTGATGAGCAATATATTATTACAATGAGTGGCTTGGTTAAAATACATGCTAGTGGATGTCAGATGAGATGGTGATGAGCAATATATTATTACAATGAGTGGCTTGGTTAAAATACATGCTAGTGGATGTCAGATGAGATGGTGATGAGCAATATATTATTACAATGAGTGGCTTGGTTAAAATACATGCTAGTGGATGTCAGATGAGATGGTGATGAGCAATATATTATTACAATGAGTGGCTTGGTTAAAATACACGCTAGTGGATGTCAGATGAGATGGTGATGAGCAATATATTATTACAATGAGTGGCTTGGTTAAAATACATGCTAGTGGATGTCAGATGAGATGGTGATGAGCAATATATTATTACAATGAGTGGCTTGGTTAAAATACACGCTAGTGGATGTCAGATGAGATGGTGATGAGCAATATATTATTACAATGAGTGGCTTGGTTAAAATACATGCTAGTGGATGTCAGATGAGATGGTGATGAGCAATATATTATTACAATGAGTGGCTTGGTTAAAATACACGCTGCTAGTGGATGTCAGATGAGATGGTGATGAGCAATATATTATTACAATGAGTGGCTTGGTTAAAATACATGCTAGTGGATGTCAGATGAGATGGTGATGAGCAATATATTATTACAATGAGTGGCTTGGTTAAAATACATGCTAGTGGATGTCAGATGAGATGGTGATGAGCAATATATTATTACAATGAGTGGCTTGGTTAAAATACATGCTAGTGGATGTCAGATGAGATGGTGATGAGCAATATATTATTACAATGAGTGGCTTGGTTAAAATACATGCTAGTGGATGTCAGATGAGATGGTGATGAGCAATATATTATTACAATGAGTGGCTTGGTTAAAATACATGCTAGTGGATGTCAGATGAGATGGTGATGAGCAATATATTATTACAATGAGTGGCTTGGTTAAAATACATGCTAGTGGATGTCAGATGAGATGGTGATGAGCAATATATTATTACAATGAGTGGCTTGGTTAAAATACATGCTAGTGGATGTCAGATGAGATGGTGATGAGCAATATATTATTACAATGAGTGGCTTGGTTAAAATACATGCTAGTGGATGTCAGATGAGATGGTGATGAGCAATATATTATTACAATGAGTGGCTTGGTTAAAATACATGCTAGTGGATGTCAGATGAGATGGTGATGAGCAATATATTATTACAATGAGTGGCTTGGTTAAAATACATGCTAGTGGATGTCAGATGAGATGGTGATGAGCAATATATTATTACAATGAGTGGCTTGGTTAAAATACATGCTAGTGGATGTCAGATGAGATGGTGATGAGCAATATATTATTACAATGAGTGGCTTGGTTAAAATACACGCTAGTGGATGTCAGATGAGATGGTGATGAGCAATATATTATTACAATGAGTGGCTTGGTTAAAATACATGCTAGTGGATGTCAGATGAGATGGTGATGAGCAATATATTATTACAATGAGTGGCTTGGTTAAAATACACGCTAGTGGATGTCAGATGAGATGGTGATGAGCAATATATTATTACAATGAGTGGCTTGGTTAAAATACACGCTAGTGGATGTCAGATGAGATGGTGATGAGCAATATATTATTACAATGAGTGGCTTGGTTAAAATACACGCTAGTGGATGTCAGATGAGATGGTGATGAGCAATATATTATTACAATGAGTGGCTTGGTTAAAATACACGCTAGTGGATGTCAGATGAGATGGTGATGAGCAATATATTATTACAATGAGTGGCTTGGTTAAAATACATGCTAGTGGATGTCAGATGAGATGGTGATGAGCAATATATTATTACAATGAGTGGCTTGGTTAAAATACACGCTAGTGGATGTCAGATGAGATGGTGATGAGCAATATATTATTACAATGAGTGGCTTGGTTAAAATACATGCTAGTGGATGTCAGATGAGATGGTGATGAGCAATATATTATTACAATGAGTGGCTTGGTTAAAATACATGCTAGTGGATGTCAGATGAGATGGTGATGAGCAATATATTATTACAATGAGTGGCTTGGTTAAAATACATGCTAGTGGATGTCAGATGAGATGGTGATGAGCAATATATTATTACAATGAGTGGCTTGGTTAAAATACATGCTAGTGGATGTCAGATGAGATGGTGATGAGCAATATATTATTACAATGAGTGGCTTGGTTAAAATACATGCTAGTGGATGTCAGATGAGATGGCGATGAGCAATATATTATTACAATGAGTGGCTTGGTTAAAATACACGCTAGTGGATGTCAGATGAGATGGCGATGAGCAATATATTATTACAATGAGTGGCTTGGTTAAAATACACTAGTGGATGTCAGATGAGATGGTGATGAGCAATATATTATTACAATGAGTGGCTTGGTTAAAATACATGCTCATGGATGTCAGATGAGATGGTGATGAGCAATATATTATTACAATGAGTGGCTTGGTTAAAATACATGCTCATGGATGTCAGATGAGATGATGATGAGCAATATATTATTACAATGAGTGGCTTGGTTAAAATACATGCTCATGGATGTCAGATGAGATGGTGATGAGCAATATATTATTACAATGAGTGGCTTGGTTAAAATACATGCTCATGGATGTCAGATGAGATGGTGATGAGCAATATATTATTACAATGAGTGGCTTGGTTAAAATACATGCTCATGGATGTCAGATGAGATGGTGATGAGCAATATATTATTACAATGAGTGGCTTGGTTAAAATACACGCTCATGGATGTCAGATGAGATGGTGATGAGCAATATATTATTACAATGAGTGGCTTGGTTAAAATACATGCTAATGGATGTCAGATGAGATGGTGATGAGCAATATATTATTACAATGGGTGGCTTGGTTAAAATACATGCTAATGGATGTCAGATGAGATGGTGATGAGCAATATATTATTACAATGAGTGGCTTGGTTAAAATACATGCTAATGGATGTCAGATGAGATGGTGATGAGCAATATATTATTACAATGAGTGGCTTGGTTTATGACAATGAGGCAAAACAGGAAGTTGGAGTGATTCATAAATGTATAAATACAGCAACACAAAGCTTCACAACTTATCTAAATGAACACTGCCCAGTCTCCATGCCTATGCTAAGGGAACTACAAAAAATGTAAGGGTTGACTCCATAATAATTTTATGATATGATGTGTTAATTAAAAATGATACCTTGTAAATAATAGTGTGCACACATTAGTCAACAGGACCAGATCATGTAAAGATATTTTTTTACAGTAACAAGTGGCTAACCCTAACACAGCATGCAGTTGGTGATACATGTTCTCTCATATAGAAAAGACTGGGTGTGCCTTCTTCTGTCTACTCAGCTTTTTCCCCGCTAGAAACTGCCTAGAGTCTGTGATGTTGTACATTACTCCATTCAGTCTTGAGTGAGTCTGACATGGAAGCACCAAGCATGTGTGTACGGGGAAACCCCACCGACACAAAGGGAGAAGAGACAAATAACACAGAGGTATTGGTTAGAGAAGTTAGTGGTCATGATCAAAGCTTGTACTGCGTACATAGCATGCAAAGACATTAACCATTATGTCAACTGGTCTCGTCATCAGTACAAAATCTGAAGTAACTCCATCTTGAGTGAAGTGCCCACAGTCATCTTATTGTCAATGCCAGATATACCATGGTACCCTGGCTGATGACAGTTATGAGAAATCCACAGAATGAAGAAGACAAGGGGTACAACTATCCTCAGTCACAAATAAGGAATATTAATGAACATGCATTTGTACTGCTGAAGGCACACATTTGCTGTTTGTCTTCATCTGGTGGTGACCGATAGTGTGAGCCTGGTAGGTATGTAAAAATGTTTTCAGTATGTACAATTTTACATAATACCATACTTTGGAGGCAGTTACTATATGGGCTCACTTGCTGGAGGTGCAGTCAGCAGCATACTAAGCACTAGTGGCTGAACCAGATGTGAAGTCAATGGAGGAGCCAGCATCAGGGGATGGTCATGCTGCATGGTCACTGGCACATTATGGAGTGGCATTGGCAAAGAGTCAGCAGCTTGCCCAGAGTTTCAACCCATAGTAAACCAGATACACAACAGTAGAAGTGATGCATGCAAAACAAACACTAGGTGCAAGGGCTGGCCGCACTCTGTATCACACATAAGCAACCCAAGTAAAAATGTTCAAAGGATAGGACACAATTATCATTGTTTGCACAGGTTGGGGAGGGAGCACACACGTGAACATCTTTTATAGGGAAACATCATAGTGTTGAGGACAATTAAAAGCAAGACTGCAGGTGAATGTTTGACTGTGTGGAGTGTATGAATGTAAAATGCTTTGTGAAGGGTCACTGGAAGTGTTTGTGTGTGTGTCATACCTCTCAACCATACCAAATCTCTTGGTTTTCCCCAGTTTTTGAGGGCCAAATAATGGGGTGCCATGATTGCCAAGTGGCACCCCTTAATTTCCAGGCTTTTTTTGGTTTTTGTTAAATTTTTTTTTCCAGCTTTCTTTCAGACTGACGTCATCACGCGGAGGTGTGTGCAGTGACATCAGCTTCATCCAGCCTGTCGGAATTCAGCTGAGACCTGCTCTGGGCTGAGTGAGTTTACAAGAAGAGTGGGACAGACAAGTCAGAGAAAAGCCCGAACATGAACACTGAGCTGCTACATTTATTTCCGATCTTTGTGCTGCTACATTTATTTCCATTCTTTGTGTGTGTGTGTGTGTGTGTGTGTGTGTGTGTGTGTGTGTGTGTGTGTGTGTGTGTGTGCGCGTGTGTGTGTGCATGTGCTCACGTGTGTTTGTGTGTGTTTACGTATGACATACTGGGGCTGTTGTGGAGTGAGCGTGTGTCTCCTGGGGGCTGGGACAGAGCCTCAGCAGTACTTGCAGTACTGCATATCAGTCTACCAGACAGGTCCTGGGCATGCATGACAGAGGGCCAATCATCTTATGCATGTACTACCCAGGGGAGCTGGCTGTTCCTTAATCTGCACTGGTCATACTTTGACCTTAGTTAGATGTTGGTGTGCTGCATAATCATGAATGATATCTGTTATCAGATGTGCCACTGCTGCAACTACCATGGCCACTGGGGATGCCCAATCCTGGCCATAGAAAACTCCACAGTAGATGTACCTATGGAAGTGCATTTGCATGACCTAGGTTGTTTATGGCCACAATGTCCATAATCTGTAGAGGTCATAGTGGAAAGGCATTGGGGTGGTGACTCATGCATAGCAGGTAAGATTGAGAGGACTTAGCACATTCAAGTATGTGATTTAGACTACAGAAACAATCACTCATAGGGGTCATGTGTTCCTGTTGGCTAGCTCATGCACCCATATTAGTCATACAGTCTAACTCACTCCAATATAGCTCTGATACTAGCCTATATCTCCCTGATGGTCCTGCATATACTCTGGGTTGCAGCCATTCACACAGCGACTTTAGGGGGAGAGTGGTAACCTTGTCTCTAGTGAGCACCAGTACCGTCTTCCTTATGTGCATACCCCTCTCCAAAGGGATTAGAGGCAAATTGTGACTTGTGTCTGGTAGGGGATACCACACATCCCTGACTTCTAGTGTCCCAGTAACCTGTCCTCCCTCTGTGGTATATTTACTAGTTGTCACAGGCACAAAGGTTGTGTCCTTGGTCTGTGTACAGGATGCAGTGGTCAAATTCTCTGAGTTCAACACATACACCCACATGCACACACACACACACACACACACACACACACACACACACACACACACACACACACACACACAAACACAGACACCACACATACATACATACACACTGGACACCGTGAGTGTACCAGCTCATCCCTGCCATCATCATCATCAGAAGTTGCAGATCCTTCAGCATCAGTTGGTGGCAATTTAATGATGTTGGTGGTGCCAGACAGAAAGGCACTGCATAATACCTTGTGTATGTAAAATCACTGCATAATACCCTGTGTATGTAAAATCACTGCATAATACCCTGTGTATGTAAAAGCATTGCATAATACCCTGTGTATGTAAAATCACTGCATAATACCCTGTGTATGTAAAATCACTGTATAATACCCTGTGTATGTAAAAGCATTGCATAATACCCTGTGTATGTAAAATCACTGCATAATACCCTGTGTGTGTAAAATCACTGCATAATACCCTGTGTATGTAAAATCACTGCATAATACCCTGTGTATGTAAAAACATTGCATAATACCCTGTGTATGTAAAAACAATGCATAATACCTTGTGTATGTAAAAACATTGCATAATACCCTGTGTATGTAAAATCACTGCATAATACCCTGTGTATATAAAAGCATTGCATAATACCCTGTGTATGTAAAATTACTGCATAATACCCTGTGTATGTAAAATCACTGCATAATACCCTGTGTATGTAAAAACATTGCATAATACCCTGTGTATGTAAAAACAATGCATAATACCTTGTGTATGTAAAAACATTGCATAATACCCTATGTATGTAAAATCACTGCATAATACCCTGTGTATATAAAAGCATTACATAATACCCTGTGTATGTAAAAGCATTGCATAATGCTCTGAGTATGTAAAAGCAAAGCTTAATACCCTGCATATGTATGACCAAGTAACAGAAGACATGGACATGGAAGTGTCTGAAAATCAAGAGTAGAATGTTAATTCAGGATACAGAATAAGCTTGGAAGGAATGTCAAAAATATAAAATAGCTCAATATCGTGAACACTTTGGAATGCTTCCCAATCATACTAAAAAGCAAATAAATGAAGACAAAAAAATATACTGTAATAACATTCAGAATAATACTAAACATGACCCCTGAAAAAAATTGGAGATATTACATCTCGGCCAAAGATTCATCCCAAACCCCGGTCCTGATAACTCACCCCTTGAAACTGCAATACAGTTCAACTCTTATTTTATAGGTAGTATAGCATCTCTAACTAAGGATTCCTCATAATCTAATCCCAACCCTGCTCAACAGTCACATATCACCACATCCACTTTCACCTTCAAACCTGTGCCTACAATTTATATAAAGCTACTCTTAAATGAACTTAAACTGTGTTCTTCTTCAGCTGATGACCTTCCAAGTGAGTACCTAAAAATTGCAGCCAGTAGCATTGCCTATACTGTCTCAATCCTTATAAATAGGCCAGTCCAGGAATCCCACACAGCCTGTCTCTGAAAAAAGTTACAAATTATCCCTCTGCACAAAGGAAGAAATTCAACAGATGTTAATAACTTTAAACTTATATCAAACGTATCTAAATTATCCCTTTGCACAAAGGAAGAAATTCAACAGATGTTAATAACTTTAAACCTATATCAAACGTATCTCCCCTTACCAAAATACTTGAAAAATGTTCTCAAAAACAATTGCTAGACTATCTCCTGTAGGAAGAACTCCTATCCTCTACACAACATGGCTTCCATCATTCCCATAGTACTAGCACTGCCCTTCTAACCTATATAGATACTGTCAGTACAGCTAGAGATAATGACAAACTAGTCTCTTCCTTGTTTCTAGACTTATCTAAAGCCTTTGACAGTGTTGGTCACAGCAAACTTCTATGTTAAATGTCTTCACTAGGTCTCTTGCAGCCCACCCTTCTGTGGTTCAAAAGCTACTGGCCTAATAGGTATCAGTCAGTAAAATGGTACTCCATGCTCTCTCTCTACCTCTCAGTCATCACCAGTGTACCACAAGGTTCTATCCTTGGTCCCCTCTTCTTTAACATTTTTACCAACACCCTCTATATTTCCACACAACAGTCCACCATAATACAATACACAGGTGATTCCACTCTCATTTGCACATCTAACAATGTGGTACACCTCCAAAAAAATTACTCAGGAAGCATTAACAGCCACTGAAAAATAGTTTTGTAACTCACAACTTAAGCTTCTCCCAGAAAAGACCAAACTACTATTTTTTTTTTCTCCCAATCCCTCTCTTATGAAAAAAAACTAAATTTAAGGTCCTCTCTTGATAATACATCCATTGAAGTCACTTCTCATAGCAAACTATAAGGCAAGATAGTGGATGATAATCTTACATTTGACCTGCATATACAAAATTGCATAAGAAAAACTCAAAAAACTAGGGATGCTTTACAGACCCAAAAACGCTCTCACCAATGCAACTAAACCTACAGTACCTATCTCTTCCTCACTCTTCTTTACGGTGCCCTCATCCTTACTAATCTCCAGGCTTCACAAAAATTAAAACTTGAACAATGCTATAACAAAGTTGCTAAATTTGCAGCACATAGCCCTTTCAGAACCCATCAATGTATAGCACTGAAAATCCTAATTGGTTAGAAATGCCACATCAATCAACATACAGTATACGCAGCTTCTTACCATCTATAAAATGATCCAGCATCCATCTGCCTGTCCATCACTAAAAACATTCTGCACATCTATGTTCTCAGTCAGTCATTGTAATCCAGTGACCAAAAACTCCTGTCTGTCTTTAAGCCTAGCAAATCTGCTGGGCATTCTCTGTACTCGTACAAGGTTGCTAAAGCAAGGAACTGTTTACCTGTATCTATCAGGTCTATACCCTCACTCCAATCATTCAAAACCACTCTGAAAGATTTCCTAGCTAAAATCTGTCTTTGTTCTTGCTCAAGTTCAGGATAAACTATATCCCTAAATGTGAACACCCTTTTCCCTCCTTACTCTCCCTTCTTCATTTACTTCCTTACTGCTATCTAATTCTTTTCCCTGACTTTCTCTCTAAATACACCATAAGCCTGCTTTTCCCTTACCTCATATTGTAGATTTATATTAGACTAACTTACCTTTAATTTCTCTACAAACTGTCTATAAAGTTTCTCTAAATATTAAATGATTTGTCATATATGTTGCATCTATTTTAGCCAATGGGCCAGATTCACGAAGGCTTGCACGGAGTCTAAGAGTAAAGTAAGACTCCATGCAGCCAACATGTCCGCCGGGCGATCCAGGAACAGCCGGTAGGGGCATGCAACAGAGCTCCTTAAATGAGTCCTACACGGACAGGGCTTGGATATGCAAATTACCTCAATTGCAGGTGAAAGCTATGCAAATGAGGTAAATTTGCGATCCAGGAAACCCGAACCTGTCCGAGTAGGAGTAGTGTTATTTGCAGAAATGTACTCAGTTGACAACTGAGTACAGTTCTGCAAATAGCAAAACAGAGCCATGACAGCTCCAAAAAAAGGATGCATTCACATGAGCAAGCATGCCAATGGCCAAAAATATGGCCATTGACAACGTTAAGTGATGCAAAATAAAAATAAAATAACTTTTTTTTTTTCATCCCGATCTCCAGGGTTTAAGCGTAGTGGTCTAAAAACCAGAAAATCAATAATGAAGATCCACAAATGTGGATTTTAATGCTAATATGAATTTACAATGCAAGTGAATGGCAGGCTGAAGACAACTTGGCCACCGAGTAGAGGTTGCTAAGGGGAGAAGCTCAGTCTAAGAGATGTAACCAAGCATTAGTAGGCAATCCTATGTAAATGATGGTTAGGATAGTGAATCGCAAGTTTACATAGCAAATGAGCACAGTCAGTGGAGTGTAGGAGTAGGATAAGGGGAGTAACAGAGTAGAAGATAGGTGACATCACGAGGGGGGTATGAATGAAAGAAGTGAAGCTCATTGGAGCAGAGTGGCATGTGTCAGCTGTCATTTACACATCATTGAAAGAGGTGTGTCAACAGGTAGGCTAGGTAAAGGCAGGAAACTGAAGGTGTATGCCGTGGATAACACTAAAGTTCCTTGATGAGTGCGTATGCACACGTGTGCGTGCCTGTAAACCCGAGTAAGACAGTGTGCATGCGTGTAAGCGTGAGTATGCGCGTTTAAGCCGGAGTAAGCATGTATAAGGCTGTTTAAAGAGTTGTAACCGTGTTTGCACTGGTGTGCACGTGTTTTAACAAGAATAAGCAAGTTTTAGTCCGTGTAAGCATGTATGCTCGCGTGTGAGCTGCTGTGCTCATGTTTGTGCTTGTGTGCACAGTGCTACCCCCCGAGGAAACAGAAAGGAAAAAGGAAGCACAACAAATAGTAGGAAGCTTCCAGGGAGTACTAGCAGAACTAGCAGGTGAAAATAATCAGAATCAGGCAATTACACAGGCAGTACACTAGCCCAGCCCAGCCCAGCACTTAAAACTCTGCAAACAACAGTCCAATATGTTTCTCTCAAGAGACACTGCAACACTGCAGTAAGCTAATAGAAGTGAAAACTGAAAAAGCTTTACTGAGACAAAGAAATGTTAGGGGCTGCCATTGCTGTTATAAGGTGACATATGCAACATGCTGAGGGTGGTGACAATGCGAATGCTGCTGGACACCCCACAGTGAGGAGATGGAGAAGAGTGTACAGGCCCAGGGTAACCTACCAGGGGCTACATGAGCTGGAGATAGTGGAGCACTATAGAGTGGACAGAGACCTCTTGCAGCAAAGTGTTGAGCTGTGCAGGCCACGCCTCAGACACAGAACCAACAGAGGGAAACCCATCCCAGTGGAAACCAAGGTATGTGTTGGCCTAAGAATATTAGCAACAGGTAGCTTCCAGAGACCAACTGGTGATATGATGGGGATATCACAGGCATCAGCATCCAGGGTACTGCACCAGTTCCTGGATGCCATGTCAGCACATGTCGGTGATCATGTATATTTCCCCAATTCCCATGAGGTATTGGCCAGCAATATGCATCTCTTCCAGCAAATAGCAGAATACCCTGTGGTAGTGGGTGCACTAGACTGCACGCACATATGCATCAAAGCACCAGCCGGTGAGCGGGGTAGGGTCTACTTCAACCACAAGGGCTTCCCCTCCATCAACTGCCAGGTCATGTGTGATGTCCAGGGCATAATACTGAATGTGTGTGCTGGCTGCCCTGGAAGCTACCATGATTCCCATATCTGGCATCTGACGCAGCTGTACCAGACATTTGCCAATGGGGACATCCCACATGGTCACCTAGTGTGGGATGCTGGCTGATGATACCCATCAGAAATGCACAGACACCTGAACAGGAACGCCATAATGAGGCACACGCACAAACACGAAATGTAATTGAGCGTGTGTTTGGGCTGCTCAAGTCATGGTTCCGGTGCCTGGACACATCTGGTGGAGCCTTGCAGTACTCACCAACTAAATATACCTAAATTGTCATGGTATGTGCTATTCTACATAATATGATCCTGCGAAAACAGCTGCAGCAGGACCAGCATAGGCCTGGGCTAAACAGCTCCCCACCATTGCCAAGGCCATCACAGGCAGAGCATGACTCAGAGGAGGAACAACCTGAGCCTGCTCCAGTAGGCAGAAGGAGGCATGCCCAGTATGCTTTGGCCTTGGCAAAGAGGCAATGCATAGCACATACACTGGCTCAGTAGGAACTCTGGAAATGATACCTCTCTCTGACTCACACATATAGTAAAAGGGATGTCTAAGTTGACACTACCTGCTTTCAAACGTGTATAGGGAGTGTAGTATGTGCATCCGACATAGGCAGCCCTGCAGCACCACCTGAGGCATGATTGCCATGTGTTAAGCAATATAAAGCAGTGCTAAACAGCATTTACCACCATGTAGTATATGTAAACAAAATCACACACACCAACTAGCACAACTGTGGTCAATGTTGAGTAATATTGGGCAACATCCAGCAATGTTGGTTAATACTGAGCAATGTTGGACAAGCCTGGTCTAAGTAGGGCATAGCTGAACAAAAGCCAACATGCTCATATTTGCTCTACTGGTCTGCTCAGTATGAAAATATAAAGCAGTGATGGACCTCAAACCCAGAATACTGTGCACAATAGTCATAGTACTGAACCACTAAACCATGACAGTATTGCAGTGGTCAACCTGTATGAAGAAATGTTGATATGTCTATGCAAAGTATCTCATGGAAACCCTGCAGGCACAGCATAATCCCTGTCGAGTTATCACACAAAGGTGAGTCCTGCAGTAAGAATAGAACCTGACTTCCAACACACACAGTATAAATGTTAATATTGGTCATGTTCACACACATCAACAAATGTAGTGGACCTCAGACAGCAACATACTGAAAGGTCACACTGGGCATGCTCACACAAATGAGACAAATGTAGGCAACAAAACATGGAAAGCCTGAACTTGGCATGCTCAGACACTTAGGCCATGTCTGAGTACAGCAGTGGGCCACACATATCTGGCAGTTGCATGTGTTAACCCAGGAACCTCTCACTATCCAGCAATCTGCCCTGTGCACACAGTTATATGACAACAGACACATATATAATATAGTGGAACCCTGTCATAATCAAATATGCTCTGCAGATACCTAAGTTCTTCATAGAAACTGGGAAAGCAAAGATGATAAAAATCTGCAAACAGTATCAGCAATAAACATTGTGCATCCCGAACATTATCATAGGTTCAGAGGTCGATCCTAGGCTATCTGCCCTAGGGCATGTACAAGCCTAGCCAGAGTGTGTTTGGCTTTCACAACCCTCTCAGATTACTACACTGTGCCTGTGAATAGTAGGTCACACAAGATAGCCCATGTATGCTTAGTCTAGTGTGCCTCTGTCTAGCAGGGACCCAGAAGATATCCCAGGGTTAAACATACGATCACCCATCCAGTTGTCAAGATGTCTCCTGTAGGTGGTCAGTGGGTGGCTCTGCCTATGCGAAACTGGGATTACAATCCGGAGTGAGTGGAGCCTCTGGGATAAGAATCTGTCCCTCCAGCATGTCCTATTAACATCTGTGCTGAGGTATATGTCCCTGGAGTGTGTAGCTCCAAGGGAGTTGGATATCCTGAGGTGGAGCATTTCCAGTAATTCTGGGTTGGGTATTTCCGTAAACAACAGGCACACATCATATCCGAATAGGCGGTAAGTGACTGAGTAGAGCTGGAGTTACTGTATCCGAACTGTGCAGGGCATCCGTGTGAGTCCCTAGATCTGCTTGATGAGGAACTTTTGTGGCCATTACAGTTGCTGCAGGTGTCGGGTAAGGTACATCCCAAATGTGGCATTGTAACCAAGCATGGTCGTGATGAGTATAGGGGCACAATAACCTCGGTCGATCTAGATGTGAAACCATGGGATAAGGTGGGCTATATAGAAGGTCTGTCTAACCACTTTGGCAACATGATTGCCAAAGGTGATAGTACGAACAAGTCATGTCCCCAAACCCCTAACAACTCCTACCGTATGTAATGGATTACTACCTATGTGGTAATGTGTGGGCATGCTGTTATTCCCAAAGGGGATGACTATGCAACTAATGGCATTTAGCTGTAGGCCATGGCTCAGGCACCAGTCATCCATCTCTGTGAGACCCTGTTTGAGTATGCATGTGCCAGCTGGAGAGTTGATTATGGCACCCAGTTTGCAGTCATCTGCGAACATGGTCAGCCATATTCCTCCTGTGTTAGCCTGTACGTCAGACAAATATATACTGAACAAGAGAGGTCCCAGGACTGAGCCTTGTGGGATGCCACATGTAACTGGTGTATAGTCAGACATGGCACCTGCAATACTGACCATGTGGGTGCTATCCCTGATCCAGGTAGCAATCCATCGTGTGAGATATGTGTCCATATCGATGCTGGTGAGCCTATGCATAATGGCCGAGTGAGGTATTGTGTTGAAGGGTTTTGCAAGGTCCAGGTAGGCTGTGTGGACAACTGTCCCTATGTCGATGGACCTGGTAACCATTTAAAGAATACAAACAGGTTCAAGAGGCAAGATCTGCCCACAACAACGCTGAAATGTGTAGGACACAGTGTCTGTAGGTTCCCGATGTCTATGTGTATGAGTCCCATGACAATACGCTCCATAGCTTTTCAGAACAGGCTAGTTAGGCTTATAGGGTAATCTTGTCTGTGGTCCATTGTGGCACCAACTCTGTGGAGCAGGACCACTGTCGCTGTATGCCATTCCTTGAGTACATATCCTGTAGTAACTCCGATATTGAACAGTGACTTAATGTGAAGGTTATGTCTGTCATGAAGCTCATGTAAGATGCAGGCCAGGACACCGTCTGTTCCCATTGATGCTGTGTTGTCCGCTTTGGGGAGGGCAGCACTCACCTGTTAATTTGTGATGTCAGGGAGGTTACACTCTGTTGGGATGGATAGTTGCTCCTTAGGGGGGATGGGGGAGACATCTGCACTGAACCTGTTTGCCAGGATGTTGGCAATGTCAGTGGGTTCAGGGTATGTTTAGTCAGTATGCAGTAACTCACAGCATATCAGTGAGTGTCCACCCAGGTTCCTGACATAACTGAAGAAGGCCTTGTGATTGTCCTATGTGTCTGGTGCGATTGTCCATTAGAAGCAGGCCTTAGATAAATTCATGAGTGATCGTACCTGTCTGCTAGTACAGATCACAGATGCCTTCCCTGTCTGGGATTGTGCTCTATCATGTAGTAGCTTCCTCCTTTTGTTGTATAGCTTATTAATGGCCAGGGTCTACCAGACAGGTCCCCTGCCATTGGAGGAGTGAGTCTTGTTGTTATTTGGGATAGCACAATCCATGCAGTCCACTAGGTGTCCATAGAATGTGTATGTAAAGGATTCATTAGTCTGAGCCGTATTTACCACTGTCCCAGGGTCTCCGAAGGATACCACCTTGCCTTGGTGAAGTGAGACATTTGCTTATGAGAAGTTCACCAAGATTACCCAGGATGGGTGTGGGGACGGGATATGGATGTCCAGTGAGATAAATGTATGTTCTGACCTTACCAATGAGGGGTATATTGCTGGTGTGGAACATAGAGTCCCCATGTTGGTGATGATCAGGTCCAATATGTTTTCCCCTCTTGTGGGTGTGGTGACCGGTTGTGCCATAGCATATGAGTTTACAAATAGTAGCAACTGTTGGGCGAGGGTGTTGGGGCTTGAGTAGTATCCCCAGTCAATGTTTGGGTAGTTGAAGTCCCCAATATAATAGTGTTTGGGGAGACCTTCATATTCTCCATTGTTCCCAGGAAAGCCGAGTGTGGTTCCTGAGTTTGGGAGGGTGGTCTGTATCAGGCAACAAACTGAAAGGCAGTTTTGCACAATGTTAGTTGCATATGTAGGGTCTGTGATGCTTCATGCAGTGCTACTAACCTGGAGGTGTGTGTATCTGTGATGTATATGGATACTCCCCCTATTTGTGTTGCCCGTTCCGAGTCTTGTGGTCAGAAAGCATGGTATGAAACATAACCTGGTAGTGCTGGTGTGCATTTGTGAGCCTGAGCCAGGTGTCTGTTAGTGCACAGATATCGCTATTCTCCATTCTGAGGAGAGTCCTGAGTGGGCGCAATTTGAGGGTAACACATCTGGTGTTGAGCAGCATTACCCTTAATTTCATTTACTCTGTAATGTCTATGGAGGTGGGTTTTTCTTTTGAGACTGCTTAAAAAAGGCACTATGGTGGTAGCAAGAGCCTTAGCCAGTATTCGAAAGTCCAAGGGTGACAGGTGCAAGCTGTCCATAGTGAAGCTACGTGGCATGTCGAGCATGTCACCCCAGGCTGACAGACACTGGATCCCCTTTGAATGGCACCAATATGTTGGCCAACTGTTAAACATGATAAGTTTGTCTGTATTCTGTGACATCATACTTGGTGAGTGTAAGATGCTACACAAGGCCAGGGTCATACTAGCCTAGCCTACATGATCAGAGAGTTCCTCTATGTATCATGTCATGTGGTCCAGGGAGGAGCGTCTGAGGTTTTATGCACCAGCATGGACAATAATGGAGCCATTTCTGTACTTGCTGTGGAGTGACCTGAGTGCATGTGTTATGTGGTGGATCCTGGCACCCAACAGACAGCTCAAAGTGACCATCCCCTTGTTCGGCCTGGTGAGTGGGACGTCAGTGTGTCTGACAATAAGTGTCACCTATTACAAGTGTATTAGGTGTGTTGCTAAGCCCGAAGGGCAGTGACTGTGTGGCACACTGACATTGTGAACTATGTAATATGTGGGTATTGTAGTGGGGTAGCAGTTGTTTGGGTGTCTGCTTTGGAGGTCTCTGCTGCTTAGGCAGAGTTTATTTAGAGCCTCCGAGTATGTTTATGTGTGATAATGTGGTTTGATTGCTGTCACTATAGGTTTATGTGAGACTGATATGTGGTGTGTGTGTGGTTACCTTCACCATCTGATAGACTGTGCCAGTCATGGGTCGAGAGAGCTCAGCCTCCCTCCTGTATGTCTATATAGTTGCATCTCTCACATATATCTGAGTTTGTTGGGATTAGGAGAGGGTTGCCTGTGTACATGAGGCAGTTGTGACATTGTGTCAAAATCACAATATTCACCAGCTGGACTGGAGAGTACACACGAAACCAACCCCTGGACATGCCAGGATATTATGATGACATACTCTGTAGACTGATAACAAAGGATCAGTAGGGGGTTAAGTGTGTAAAAGAGTATAACAGGGATTAGTGCTCAGGTTTGTCGGTGTTTTGTAAAGAGTAGCTGCGAAGGAGTCCAGACAGAATCATGACACCTCCTTCAGCTATGTCATAGATAGCAATGTACACTCATATATGTCCTGAGTCAGGGCCAACTGTACCTGACTGACAATGCCGACATCCTGTCAGACAGGCCCATATATACATACCTACCTCCCACTGCCAAAAGTCACTATCATCATACCTGGAGATATCACATGGAGAATGGGTGAACAGCTCCCCCAAAGCCAAAAGCATGGCAGCAATTGGATTACATTGTTTCCCTATATGTGTCATGAATGAACTACAGAACAAACAGGCCCTGCCCCTGAAAAGTCTGTTGAGCCTCACCCTCTCCACAGGACCTGGAACTGTTGAATGTGTTACAGCAACATATGGCTCTCCCCACAAGTGTTGGTACACAACACACCATGGGAAGTATAGTCCAGTAAGCCTATGAAGTCTGATTTGCAAGGCCATGGAGTCCGTCATGGTTGAAGTCATAAACAGAGCTATTGGAAACTGACAAACACACAACCCTACCAACTGTGGTATGTTCATGTGCATATCATGGTTCCCAAACATGCTAGACTGTTTGCAAGGCAGCCACCCAGGACACACATCACTGAACGGAGCTACACATGTCTCACATAGACTTTGAATAGCCCTTTATCAACATCCCAGATACATGTAGTATCTACAAAACCAACAATCTGTGCATAAATATGTGTTGACATATGAAGGAATGTCAATTTGTCCACAGATAGATAACACAAGCTAAGAATTATGTGGTCCTGTTCAAGCTGTTGACACCTGCCGACCCACATGGCTCATTCCTGGGATTGCATAAAACAAAGTAAACACACTATATTATGTCCAGTCTGGTGATGCCAGTAGCCTACAAATATAGCAGGAGAAAAGAAACCACTCAGTGAAGCATATAGCATGCCGTGTTAATGCGTATTTCTCTAGTATCATAACATAGCTAGGTAGGGGTTTGAATCCTGCAATTGCTGACTGTGTGTATGATTTCCTTTGAGAGGAGTGCCCTTTTTGGAGACTGGGAAAACACATTAAAAGAAGTACATTCCTCTTTGGAAAGTCTGATGATGTCAGCATCCCACAAATATAGCAGGAGGAAGCAAAACACCCAGTAAGGCATATAGCGCGCCGTTAAAGAGTATCTCTCTCGTATCATAACATAGTTAAGTACGTGTTTAAATCCTGCAGTTGCTGACTGAGTGTGGGGGTGGTGTGTGTGATTTCCTTTGAGAGAAGTGCCCTTTTTGGAGACTGGGAAAACACATTAAAAGAGGTACGTTCCTCTTTGGAAAGTCTGATGATGTCAGCATCCTACAAATATAGCAGGAGGAAACAAAACACCCAATAAGGCATATAGCGCACCATGTTAATGTGTATCTCTCTAGTATCGTAACATAGTTAGGTAGGGTATTGAATCCTTCAAACGCTGACAGTGTGTGTTTGGGTGTGGGGGTGTGTGTATGTGTGTGATTTCCTAGGAGAGAAGTGCCCTTTTTGGAGACTGGGAAAACACATTAAAAGAAGTACATTCCTCTTTGGAAAGTCTGATGATGTCAGTATCCTACAAATATAGCAGGAGAAAGCAAACCACCCAGTAAAGCATATAGCATGCCGTGTTAATGCGTATCTCTCTAGTATCATAACATAGGTAGGGGTTTGAAACCTGAAATTGCTGAGTGTGTGTGTGACACTGTTGGTCAATGCTGAGTGGGTTTTGCTTTTACTATGCTATGACATATCAGGATTAAAACAGTATGTGCATTGCACACATCAGGTATCTGTGTGGTAAATAAATATATGTACATGTCACCTCAATTAGTACATAGGTGTGAAGCCTGCATACTACGTGAATACATTTGTTTCCTTTGACAGATTGTACCGCTGCTTCTCAGATCGTAGGTCACATATGTATGTATGTGACAAGGCCGGCCACTGTAGTGATCTGTGGCCAAGGTCATCTGTGCCACACACATCCATGACAGTTACTATAGAGTAGTGTGAGTGAGGGTACATGCCTGGGGTATATGTCAGACATGTTCATACACAATGACTGGCAATAATGGACAGTCATTATAGGTGTACAACAGCCTTGTGGACATGCATTCAGGCCCCTAATGTTTTATGTGATACACTGAGGGACTCCACAATACCTCTGGATATGTGGATACCAAGGGACAGATGACATAACACGTGGCTGTAGGTACACATTGGTACCCAACATACATGTTGGGGGCTACCACCTATGTGGTACTGTCGGAATAGTATGTATAGTAAATGTGGATGGCTATGCCATAGTCGGCCTAGTGCAATACAGCATGTGTCGGACAATGGGTATCTGTCTGTATGATACCCTTGTGTAGGATATGTGTCTCATCCAGACAATGCATTGTAGGCCAATGCATGCATTTCCAGATGTGGATGGACATATCCCTATTGTGTTTGCATGTACCTAAGAGGCCTATATGCCAAACAGGTGTGGTCCCAGGAATGGGTGGCGATCAATACCACTGGTTACTGTTATAGTATAGTACCGGAAGGATCCCACTGTTACTGAGTTCCCTACAACTCTGTGTTATTTGTCAGGACATCATCTAATGATTGGTTATAGTCATGCTGTTGAGGTTGTGTACACTACCAGAATGCAAAACATTGACAGATATTAACAGTATCACCCACAGCATAGTGTCAACCCATGTCATATACACATGTGCACCCATGTTAGTACATATCTGTAGTAGAATGCATACTGGCCATCGAGAGATACTATGAGATGTTAACAATGTGTAAAACAGGGTATGTCACACGTCCCATGTGTCCACTATGCACGTACATGCAGACAGTGCGCACCCACCATGTTCACAGATGCACACCTGCTAATCTGTACTGCACACATCACACACGTACTGTCCACTCACTAACACATGCTGGCAACACTCTACACTTCAGCCAAGTGGCACATGGCCGGACGATACATACTCAGACCTAACACTGGTGTAAACAATGCTACATTGACAATCAGAGCTTTGATGTATCATCAGAGCTTTGATGCATCACGCCTGCTCAGATATACCTACAAGGATATCATTACACTTTCCTGTTGACAACTTGCTAATATTGCTACACTGCTATAATATCACCCTGTGCATCAGCACCATGTTAGCCTGTTCCTGCATCAATGTTACAGATGACAGGAGGTGGCACAGGTGTCATCATATGTACAGGGTGTGTTGTTGGTCTGCCAGAGCCCGACATTGACCCATCCAATCGACATGTCTGTATGTGCATGTGTGTGTGAGGGACAACAGTAAAGCATGGGCCAATGTTGATGTAATGTGTGTGTGTATGTGTGAGCCCTAGTTGCTTGGTTAATGTGTGTGTGTCTGCATGCACACAGCTCTACCGTGTGGCTGCCATATACGGGAGGTTGTGGGACAGCCACAGACTGTACCTGCCAGGCTGTACAGATCAGTCTCCGGCCACGGACACAGTACCTGTGCCTGGCAGGGGTGCTATGGACAGTATCGGGTACCAACCCTGACTGGGCACTATCATCAGAGGTATGTCGAGTGGACCCATGTCACTGCTGGGACTGGCCAGAGCCCCATGCATGTGGTTTACTAGGATGGTCAATCGACAGGCCAGCCCCAGCATTGCTGGGGCTGGTACTGCCACTACGGGAGTGGCTGTGATCTTTGCATCGTCCGCGATGACTGCCAGCTGTTGATGTTGCTGGCATGCATCCTTGTCGATGTATCACCCGTCCCGCATGATCCTGGCTCATGGAAAACACATTGTGGAGGGAATCTAATGTCTCCCCCCAATGTCTATCAATGACCTTGGTGTAATTCCGGATGGCACTGGCAAGGTCACAGATGTTGTCATTGATAGCGGTGTAATGGGCCCTCTGTGCCCTTAGTCCCTGTCTGGTGTACTGTTCCATATGTGTCTGTGCCTGCATTACAGCCCAGAACATAGTCGTGGTTGTAAGACCTGTGAGGGCACGTCTGCCAGGGGCAATACAACCAGTGGTGCTCCCCCGAGAACCCCTGGACATTCGCCTATGTGGTACTGTTCCAGGAATGTGGGCATGGCTGCTGTGAGGGGATGCAAGTGCCATAAGTACCACAGTATCCTGGTCAATGCCAACTGTATGCTGTCCCTCGGCTAAGGTCATTGGTGATGAGGGGATGTATTGGCAGTATGAGTGTGCGCATAGATGGGGTTGAACGCTGTGTACTGTCGATTGGCGGAACAATGACAGTCCCTGTCAAACCTGCCTGTGCCACAATACATGTCTCATCATCACCACTATTTGTGGCAGTGACTTCAGGTTCCCTGCTGCATTCAGCCACCTCAAACTCAGCACCTGTGAGAGGAAGACAGGAAACACACTTTACAATCTGAACATGATGTTAGCACACATGCACACATGCACACATGAACACATGCACACATGAACACATGCACCCATGCACAAATGCACACATGAACACATGCACACATGAACATGAACACATGAACATATGCACACATGCACACATGCACACATGAACACATGCAAACAAATACACTCCTCACTACAGCAGATACACACACACACCAGCAATCCAACACATACTCAATAGTGGGTGAAGGTGGGTTTCAGTATCACAAGGCAAACAGTCACCTCTCATGTGTCAGCATGCAGACAATGTGTTGCTCAAGACCATGCAGTGCAAGTGTAGATGGCCCTATTTCATGACAGTATACATGGCTTTGATGCATGCGTGTAGTTGTTCAGTGATTGGCTACACCCTGGAACACAATGTGTACATGGTCACAACATTGCTGTGCAAGTATTATCAGCTCTGCAATGTCCTTTGCACCATCACTCACAGGTATACATACCATGGCTGCATGTGTTATCTGTGTGACACTTAGATTTCCATGTCTGATTACAGTGTCTGTGTCCATAGCAGATAATACTGGGCAAAGGTGTAGCACATGCATGCTGTGTACACACACGGGATGAGTGGTGCATGTAGACATGAAGGAATCCAAATACTCGACATGCCCATTGTACAATGGTTATGGTGAGTGTGGGACATATTGCGGATATATCGGTGCCAGCCATGACATGGCATGCTACACGACTGCAACATTATACACCACACATACCCAATGTGTGTCATGTGACCTATACACCCAATAGCATTCCAGGACATATATCTGTCACTTTGTACAGATGACGACTGCTATGCATATTGTGTATACTGGCATATGTAAGTACACACACAACATGCTATGCATATTGTGTATAGGTGCATATGTTTGCACACACACAACATTGAGGTGCAAAGCAATGACTACTATGTGTAGTACTGTGGTCACTGTAACTGGATGGGGTGTAGTACCATGAGCCATCATCATAATGCATCATGTGGTCACTCATAGCTACTAATGTGTGACAGACCACCGCCTAGCATGCTGTACCTGTACTGCAGTGCCGTGGCTACGTTCACA
Source organism: Protopterus annectens (assembly GCF_019279795.1). Classification (NCBI taxonomy): domain Eukaryota; kingdom Metazoa; phylum Chordata; order Ceratodontiformes; family Protopteridae; genus Protopterus; species Protopterus annectens. The sequence continues at coordinate 910,910,507 of NC_056737.1, forward strand.
ATTACACAGCCACTTTGTACATGGGTGTGTGGGTGCCCAATAGGGAGCATTGCTTAACATGACTGTGTTATGTGTTGAAGAGCATTGCACAGCCCCATGATAGACCTCTACCCCTGAGGTTTATCGTGTGTGTGGATGACTTGTGGGATACTGAAGTGTGACCTTACAGCAGGTGTGTGGTAACGCCATATGTAGCATGTTGAGGTGTACTGCGTATGATAAATGTGTTATGTTGTGTACAGCTGTAGCAACTATGCCTATCCAATGTGCAGTATGGTGATGCCACAACTGTGTCTGATGCTCTGTGTATTGCATGTCATTGAGGCAGCTACTGACATTACTGAGCTGTGCAACTTCTTGCAGCAAACATGCATGGCATGCATTATGCGCAGGTGTGTTACGTGTACCTGGCCTACACCTCACCTATGACATGCACATTTCATTACCAACATTGCAGGTATACCAGACTCACCAGCATGGATCATCTGCCCTGCTGTCACACCAGAGGGACCTACGAGAATATTAGAGAGTTCGTCAGTGGCCACAACTGTGGCATTGCTACTGTGGGTTTGCTAAACTACAGTAGAACAACAGTTGACAGTCACAGGTGTATAGATAATATTCCAAATATCAGTATTGCACAACACTAGGCAGCACAACTGCTAAACACACAGTACACATCTCACGTAGACATAATCTAACAATACAGGTAACTGTAGTCTACAGATAGGGCATGTTACCTGCACGCTCCATGTGAACATGCTGGATGGCTCTGGCCTCCATGATGACACATGTGTATGGGAGTTGCTGTTGCTGTCCAGGAGCCTCCAAACTTAGGAGCAGCTCCTCCACTCTGGTGAGGGAGGGATGAATGGCCACCCCACCACCTGTGGCAAGCAGTTGTCTCTGGATATCAGATGCACACCACCGGACATGTCTAATTAAATCACTGCAGTGATGGCTTACCTGCTCATATGTCTGGTTATGCATGCCTATATTATTTACCCAACGAACAAGATCTTGCCACAGTGCAGTCCGCTCATGCTGGTGCTGGCTACTTCTAGAAAACAACAGTGTGTAGTGCTGCACCAGGCTTTGCTGAATCACCTCTTCCTCCTCTGCTGTGTAAGATGGGTTACATTGGTGGGCCATCAGGCTGAAAGAGAAATTAACAATATGTGTGAGCGAGTCCTGTGGCACACTTTACACCCTTAAGCACAGATATCACTTCACTGCAATATATACCATCCGTTTGTCTGTCAGAGGATACACATGTTCAATGCCACATATTGGTTCTCAGGCCACAACTGACTAACAGTGCCTGGCACACTCTATATATCAAACCACTATACAACAGTACCCGTTACACTGTTTGTGACACAATGCACAACCTCACCACAGGGGTATATATCACGCTAATGCACGAACAAAGATTTTATCCATTGCAATGAATGTAAAGTACAGTTACAGTAGTACCAATAAACCACCCTAGTCGTTGATGCCATAGCCCTGCCTAACATATGTGCACAGTTGTTAATATAGGTGGCATACTACTGTAACAGAGTATATATGCTGCTAGATACACATGTATACCCTGTAACACACATATGATTGCAGCCATGGTACAGGCATAATTACACAAACATCAGACAAACATGCAACACACCACTGTATGCCAACACAGATGAGCTTTACCTGTGTACTATACAGTACTGTGTGCCACTACTTACAAACCCTTATGCCTGAGTTATGTCCTCTGTGCAGACTACAGGAAACACACATGACAGTGTTTCCAAGCAATGTGAACACACAGCATACTGTGCTGTTTAGGCCTACAGCTTCAGGTAGTACTACAGTTCATATGGGAGTCCGATTCACCAGCACTACCACTCACTAAGCATACATGTATTGCTTTAGCCTACAATGGAACACCATAGTCATCAACAAGGAACTATGTCACATCATATGCCATAGTACTATGTCTGCCTAACAATAACATACACATCTTTTGCTGGCCTCACAGCTAGGATAGACACTACCATGTCAGATACAACTTCACACTATGCTATCACACCTTTACAGACCTTGCACACATTCAGTGTTACACTTATTCAACCTCACATAGCAGGGATTGCATTGAGTACATGTGCGAGTGCATAGTGTCATAGGTAGGTGAGATGCTGTTGGCCCTAGGGACTACAGCAGCCTAGCCATATGCTACCCTGACCTTTGCCACACATGTACTTTGATTTCACCTTCCCCTGTCAGCCAGAACCACAGAGGGAATTCCTGGGGTGTATTACCAATATCCCAAACAATCATTAGGGGTATTTATGACAACTGCTAATGAGGAGCCTAGTTTGCTGTTGCTAGGTGGTCTATTCCAGAGTATGGCATATCTCTGAGATAGGAACCTATCCCTCCAGCATGTGCTGTTTAGTGAGCTGACAAGGTTTAGGGCCCTAGAGCATGTAGCCTGGAGGGATTGTGATATGTTGCCATGGTGGTTGTCACTCAGCTATGGGTCTGACATACCTCTGTATGTCCGGCAGAGGTCACCTCTGTGTGGGCGGTATGCAATACAGTCTAGCTGTGGTTTTGTGAGTCAGTCTGCATAGGGCATCTGTTTGAGGCCAGTATTACCCTTTGGGAGGTATGTCTGTGGCCTTTCCACTTGCTGTAGTTGTCATGTGAGGTACATACCACACAGGACATTGTGATGAGTAGAGGGGAACACTGACCTATAGATCTCTACATGACACACCTGTTGTCATGACACATACCACATAGACAGATTACAAGTCTAGTGTGGCACTGTCTTTATCAAAGGGGAGGCTACTGTCCACCTGTGTCCCATGTTCCCTTATCACACCTTCAGTGTTAGGTAGATTTCTACCTATGTGGTAGTTAATGGGTGCAGTGTTTTGGAAAGGAGGAATGGCACTGCAGTATAGGCACTTGTCTACAGTCCATGCCTTGGTCACCACACACCTGTTGCAGTACATATGACCCCGTGTCTCTCTCTCTCTCTATATATATATATATATATATATATATATATATATATATGTATATATATATATATATATATATATATATATATATATATATATATATATATATATATATATATATATATATATATATATATATATATATATATATACACACATATCCATACACATACATGTACACATCCATTGCTGTACATATGGATGTACATATAGGCACATGTACAGTCCACCTTTCATGGTGGGGATATCATTTATGCCACAGTTGTGGGATGTACAGTTATGTGATTATATTGCACAGTGTTGTTCAGAATGCATTTTGGTGTCCTCAGCCCATGTAGCTTTAGTAGGCCTCACTGGCTGTAACACAGCAGATCTGACAAATCAGTCCCACAGCGTTTAACCACCACATGACATATATCAGCCCTGCATGCTGTTTTCTATGCCTCACACTATGACCTACATAGATATATGCACATAACAACCTTCAACGACATATATGTGTCCACCCTTCACTAACAGTTGCAGTATGTCGCTTGCCCTATGCACATGTGCAGATACAGATAGATACATACAACTGCCACATATGGATGATTTGCAGTGTGTAGAGTACTCTTCAGGAACATCTACTACATGCCGGCACATACATATGACTTACATACCTTACTTTTGTTTTCCCTGCTCCGTCTATTGTTACTGTTTTGTTTTTTTTTTTTTTTTATTTTGGTTGTTTGTTTTGGGATTTCTTTGTTTCTGTGTCTGTTTATGTCTCTGTTTCTGTCTCTTTTCTCTGTGTCTCTGTCTGTGTCTCTGTTTCTCTCTCACTCTCACTCTCGCTCTCTATCTCCCTGCTCCTGCAATGATATTATTGCATGTGTGGACAGCAGGTACAGCCTGCTTTTCTGAGTATCTGCACATGTACATGTGACAGCCTCTGCACCAATTGCTGCCCACCATTCAGTAATTGCATGCAGCCTGCTGTGTGGTGATTGCAGTACTCACTGTGATTGCAGCCCACTGCTATAAAATGCTAGGTTAGGTAGGCATAGCCCTTTCAGCTTTCCAAGGTGGGGCCCATGCTTGTTTGCTTTGGACACTGTTGTGTCAGTCAGAAGGTTGGTATCTGTCTCTTATCTGAAGCTAGGGTTGTAGCCAGTGATATGCATGTTGTACTCAAACCTGAATGTTGCTGCTTCCAGTACACACTTCTGAGTGTAGACATGTACTCACCCCTCCAAATGCTAACACAGGATACATGGAAGTATGTACTTTCTTTCTGAATTAGACAATTAACTGCCATACAAATGTGGTTATTGCAATGTATTCCTGTGGCACATGCACTGTTTGTGTACTGCTATACTGTAATTATTAAGTTACTCACTTCTGAACAGTTTGTGGTTTGTTTGTGTTGACATTAGCACAGGCTGCTCAACACAGAACAGCAGAACAGAACAGGATTTGTGTTACGCCATTCTTAATTTCCATTTACATTCCCTCATTGTAATGCATGATATATTTATTTCAGCACCATGTTATTTGTATATCTGCTGTGGCTTAGTGGTAATTCATGCAGTCTATTGTGTCAATGGTCTGGGGTTCGAAACTGGCAGAGGTTTTTTGTGTTGCTGCTGAGCAGAACATGGGCCCTGACATAGAGTGACTAAGGCACTTTTAAGCAGTTGTTAGCGGGTTTGCGCAGGTTTCATGACACTTAGCAATGCTTAGTTAAGCGCACACATGCACACACTATCTTAAACCCACTTATTACTGCTTAAAAGTGCTTACTCCCGCTAACCCCGCGCTAATTTCTTTTAAAGAAAAGAAAATGGGGAGATAGGAAAGTGGTGAAAAAGGGAGCACAAAGAGGGACAGACAGTAGGTAAACAAGCTCAGGATATACAGGATGGGTGTAGGGAAGGTCCATAGCTGCCCATTTCTTTACCAGCAACACCTGTGGATATGCAATAAGTTTGGAGTAATATTTGAACCTTCCACCCCTGGGAGAGGGGTAAGGACAACAAAGTTTGTTGTACTGCCAATTATAATTATCAGTTTACATGTCCAGCGGACATGTGTTCGAAATAGGCAGCTATGTATGGGGCGTAATCTTTTTGTGGGTACAGATTGCCCTTCTTTTTTTTCAGGTGAGAGTGGAAAGTGAGGTAGAGGAAGTAGGTATGTTTGGGGAGGTAGGTTGGGGAGGTTAACAGACAAGACAAACAAGATGCATACAGGGCTGGTGTATGACACATGGGGTGGGTGAACACAATTGACGGGGACAGATGTTTCGAAATCGCAAGCCCATGAGCCCACAGATGGTAACATTGGAACTGAGATCCCCACCCATGGGCAGTCACCACTGCACCTTCACAGCCCCGAGGGTGGCTGTGCTGGGGGCTGCGTAGGACAGGCAGGCTCACCCATGAGATGTGCCACTCTCGCCTCAAGCTGGCGTAGGGGATCAGTGACTGAATGCTGGATCTCCCTACACACCACAGCCTGGACCCTTCGAAGGGTGACAGGTGGCCCTTCTCCGCCCACACTTGCACGGGGGGATGAGCCCCATCCCCTGCAGCACTTCCACCCGAAGGTGGCACAGGATCAATGGAGGAGGGATGCCCGAGCTGGGCACCAGACCTGCTGGTGCCAGGTGCACTCACCAGCTGAGGAGGGACAGGTGGGTCTGCTGGGACCGGCCTTCCCATACATTCTGTGATTAGGTGTGTTTAATTACAACATAAACAACAGCATTCCAGATTAGTTGTAACAGCATGCAGTAATATTCCCATTAACCCAACACACCAAGGTTCTAACAGTTGAACAGCAAGCATAGCACATGCATATATTGAATGACAGTGGATATTCCAACAGCATGCAGGGATGACTGGTAGCAACAGGCCACCATGATTGTGGTGTTTGAACAGGGCACATGCATCAAAGTGAATGCAAATATTTATAGAACAATAGGACATATGTTCCAACAAATATTTGAGATTACACATACCCATTGAGGTGTGGAATTGCATGGTTTATGCACATACAGTAGGGTGTAGAAAGAAACCTTGATTAACATCTTATAAGTACTTTTAGTCTACACTACATTCCTAGTGACTGCAAGTGTACATCCCCAACATGTATTATTACACTTGCCAACATGCATTAGGTTGTGTAATGGGTTTGGCTAGTTCAATATATACCTGACCTATATCTGACATACTAACTGTCCATGATGCAGATGTTACTGCTACATATTTCTTGATTTCATTTATATTTCTTTATCTACATATCTGGATGTTTTTACATGACATTTTCACTTCAATTTGTACAGAACCCTGCATTTCTTGAAGCACACTCACATTTCTGGGGAACAAATTAACATGCTACACGTGTGCCAAATTTACTTATGCATGCCAGCCAGTAAGTGACTGTTGAGGACTGTATATATGCTTCACAGCTACTAGCACTTCCATCACCCACTTTAGATGGGAATGCACAACTCTGGGTTGCCAGCACTTATTAAAACAGTACTATTTGTATAATGCAAGGGTACAGCAACATTTCAAAGTAAGTGACACAGACACACTCTGGGTTTTATACCATTATTAATTACATTACACACTTTTCCACAGGCTCGCTCCTTTATTTGATATAACAGTGCATATGGAAGACATACTCAAGACATATTATACCTTTATTAATAGGTTAGAACACTCTTTTTCAGGCTTGCTCACTTATTTTATATGACAGTACCTGCAGAGATATTATTCCGGACATATTTTACCTTTCTTAATGGGTTACTACACTCTTTTTTTCTGGCTCTCTGACTTTTTTATATGACAGCACATGCAGAGCAACTATTCAGGGCATTTTATGGTTGTATTATTGGACTACAACACTTTCTTTCATGCTCTCTCCCCTATTTTATATAACAATACATGCAGAATATTCACTAACCTGCCTGGTGGCACAGCCTTAGCAGCCTATCTGCATAGGCTTGCTGATTCCAGCATGGTCACCTGCAGCTGTGAAGTAAATGAAGGGATATTGAGACATACCTATCCATTATACAGAATCAATTATCAATTCTTACATACTGCATTCCATGGCTACCTACTCAGTTGTGGGGCATCTTGCATTCCATGGGCCTCCTGTATCCATTGGTTCAGGTGGTCCTGCTTCTGTCTCTTCAGGTCTGCATGGTGGTGATGGACCTGCTCACCAGTCCGCGGAACGCCTGTGGCACTGGTGAGGTCATGAGCTAACCGGTTCCAAGCCTCTGCCTTGTACTCTGTCCCTTGGAACTGGCCCTGCAGGAGTCTTGACTCCTGACGGTGGACAAGGAGCCAGACCATTTATTTCGACTCCTTGATGCCCCAACGTTGTGCTTGGAAGCATGTACCCTCTCCAGCAATAGCCATTCTAACTGCAGATGTGAGCTACAATCAGTTATGGTGAGTATTCCTGCCTATGGGGCTTATATATGCCACATTTCCCGCAATTTTTTGTGATTGGCCGTTTTTGAAAATTCTCGGCTGACTGCAGACCTGCTTAGTAATAGTTAATCTACCATTTCTATGTATATGTATGTTAACAGTGGCTGCTTCTCCTAAGCTGTCATGGCTTAGTAGTTCAGTACTTTGATTATGGTGCACAGAGTCCTGGGTTTGAACCTTGTCATTCATTTTATTTTAATACTGCCCAGACAGGCTAGGGGGTGTGGCTATGTTTAAGCAATTTTGCTCTACGTTGCTCCACGTTGCCCTAAGGTGCCCTAGTTGCTGCGGTGCGCACGTCCGTGCAAACAGATTGCACTGGTTAAAGTGCTATTTAACTGTGGGCAAGTCTATTGCACTGGGTAAAGTGCTATTTAACTCTGGGCAACTCTATTGCACTGGGTAAAGCGCTATTTAACTCTGGGCAACTCTATTGCGCTGGGTAAAGCGCTGCTTAACTGCGGGCAATTATATATCAGGATCCTTTAAAAATATATATTTTCTTCACTGATACATAAGCCATTTCACTGCTTTTTACTAATATTTTAATCATATATGTCAGGTATTATTTCATATACTGATTTAAAACCTAAATAAGAAGGGGAGTGGTGGGACTCGAACGCCTTCTCTTTATGCGAATGCTCTACCATTACGCTATTGCTATTTGGTGTGATTTGCATAAAATTTCTTTCTTATGCTCTTCCATATCTGAATTGCTAACTGCAGCTAAGCAATGGGCACACCCGTGCACACGCAAATACGGGCAGCTATTTCAGGAATTTAAAGAAAATAAAATTAATGTTTTACTTTTTATAACTGTGATGGGGGTTTACAATGTCAGGGAGTGTGGTGTTGTGTGCAAGGACATTTGAGCGGACTCGCTCTTGTGTGTTTTCATTTTACTTTTCCAACCATTGCAGCGGCATGGACATTTAGACTGCTCGGCAGTCAGACATGCCCCCTGCTTTCCTACACAGTCTGTGTAAGACTTACGGTTGAGTCAGCGTGCCCTCATGAATATTCATGGCATGCTGACATCATACCGTTCAACTGCAGCCTCCGAGTAAGACTTATTAAGTCTTACACAGAGGATTTGTGAATCCTGGGGAATGTTTTATATTATGTCATTTGTTATAATTATTTAAACTGCAAATGTTTTTGTTTTATTTGTGAAGATTGTAAAATTACTGCTCTTAAAATATAATTCAGAGGTTTTCTCCCCAGGCCTCCTCTAAAAATGGGCTTCTACCCAGTTGGACTTTCCTGGTAATCAATAAATAAATAAATAATACAGTTAGCTATCATACCTTGTGGAAGTGGTCATGCAAGTGGAATACCTGATGTTCCTGTACAATCCAAATCAGACAGCTTTGATAATCTGCCTACTAAGTTTCTTAGGTATTGTCCCAAAGCCCTATTGGAATAGAAAACAGTGTTAATATTGTGTTAGTTTTGACTGGGCCAGAAAACCCTTTACAACACTGTTCTCCCTGTTGCCCATATATCATGCTGCTGGCGTATCTAGCAGTCATATTTGTATGTGCATTCAGTTTACCTAATGCCATCCACAGAACATCACTGAGCACATGTTCCCTACACTACAATAACTTTAACATCCCCACACCCAAGGTGACATAACTGTTTCCTCTCATTGCTAAAAAGACATTTGCACATGTGGTATATCAGTAAGCTATAAAAGGTCCAAATGTTTTTCATAAAGTCATAGTACAAGGCCAACTTGAATGTGCTCACACATGCTTGGAGTATTTGCTGATGTATGTGTTTCCCATTAGGCTTATAAATCTTTCAACACAGCAATAGCATTACCTTAGCAGTAACCCTCTTGCTCTTGTTCAGAAACTCAGAAAAGTTTTGCAAAAGTTATTTCATTACGTATTTTGAGCACCACAGCAGCTAACATCACCCATACTTCAAAACATGAAGCTGAAAAAGTAACACTTGACTTTATAGAAGCAGGTATCCATCATATTTAAGCAATTAGTGTAAGATTCACCAACTGCAAGTTTGATGTTGCTGCTCTAGGAATTCTTCCATAGGATGGTGTGGCAAGGTGTCTTAACTCATACATATATTGTGCAAATTCAGGTAGCTAGATGTGGAAATTATAAAAATGAGAGCTCAGCCTATTACTGTTTGTGAATCAGTCAATTTCTGCATATAACATTATTGAGAAAATGACTGGCCAAACTCCATGCTGAATTCTACCCAGTGCCATGTACACACTTAAGCACCTGCAGACTGTACTGTTCTTGTATGATTCACCCTATGACTCCAGGCAGATATCTTAATTCCACATCTAACCTAATGGAAATGGAGTTGCTGTGATGCATGCTTCATTCACAGCATTTAAGCAAATCCAGGACTGTCATTTTATACAACTTCAAAAGTGTAATGTTCATGCATTGTCAGCCAGTAGACATATAGGGCTGTCCCAGCACTGGTCTCTGAAATGAGCTACCTGGCACTGCACAGCAGTGGACACACCTCTGAATAGGTAAAGGCGTGAAGCAGCTAACATTTTCTCTGCGATATGTCACATATACTGATGTCTTTTCAGGGAGAAAGCAAGGCTCATTTTAGAGCACAAATGCAGTATGTGGTCTGTTTTCCTGTGTTAAATCAACCTAAACATTGTTTAAATATGTTTAGCATACTGTGGTGCAAGTTTTACTGTATCCAGATCTGTTTGTGTGATTCCTGTGTTTCCTGCTATGCCATCTTGTGTTGACCAGGCCCTGCCTGCACTTAATGGGAGTAAGTAAACTGATTGGAACTGGTCTGGCATAGGGTGTTTAGCTAAGACCTCAAGGACAAGGGTTGATTGGTCAATTCCAATGTTTCTATTTTACTTTCATTTTTGTGGAATTTAAACCCCACATTTGCATGGGTTTGTGCTTGTTTGCACATCGTGCAACACTGGTACATTGTGTTAACTTTGTGAGGTATCTCAGCTGCATTTTTTCCCCTTACCAGCACTCCTATGTAAGTGAGGCCCTCACTTGCAACTACTGTATTGTTTTTATCCTGCCCTACTCACACCTATAGGTCCTGTCTTCAGATAGTACCCACTCTACTATCCCTGACCTCTCTACCACAGATTCTGACAACCATGGACAGACAATTTCCTGTTTTTTCCTGCTAGTCTGGTTGATATGGGTATCCTGAGACAGTGTAGCAACTGCCCTATGTACAAGGACAATAGGCTACTACTACCACCTAGGAATATAATATGTGAGAGATGCAATTACATTATTTTATTTATTTATTAATTTTACATTTGTTTACCGGGATAGTTCAAATGGATATATGTCCATTTTCAGCCCAGGGAGAAAAGCTCCAATTAGACAAATTACAAAGTTAACATTTAAAAAATATAAAATATAAAAAAGTATAAAAACATTTACAACAAAGAATAAAAAACAAAGTGAGTATGTAGAATGGTTCGTGGTGTTCCCTAATAGGGATACACAATTCACATGGTCAGACACAATTAAAGGCAGGAAACATTAGATAGCATACAGAGCTTGGTGAAATAGTTACCTGTTTGATATTTAGAGATTCTCCTTTCAGTATTTAACTTAATCAGGATTGGTACACAGGTAATGCCAGTTCATTTTGAGATACAGTTTGAGGTTATTTTTGAATAGACCTATGGAAGATTGTAGGGTTATATGGTTTGGCAACAAATTCCAGGTTTTGCCAACAAAGTTGGCAAACAGGGATTCACCAGCAGCATTGTTAGCTTTGTGGGGTTGGATGAGTAGTTTGTTGGCTGATTGCAGGGATTTCAAGTTGATATAGGGCTTAATGACATTTATGAGTGAGGGGGTATCCTCAGGGTGGTACAACATTTTGTGTGCTGTTTGGAGTTGATTGAATTGAATTAGACTGGGCAGTTCTAGCCACTCTAGTTGTTTCAGGTTCTGGCAGTGGTAGGTTCTGTAAGTGGACCCAGTGGTGAATCTGGCAATATGGTTGTAGTTATGGGAGAGCTTACTTAATTCCGATTTGTTGAGGTTTGAGTGTACCGGCGAGGCATATAGTAGAGTAGAGAGTAGGTGTGACCGGGCAATTGCAGTCCTATCCAGTTTTTTTTTTGTTTCTATACATTGACACAGGCTTCTTATTGATGGTCTGTATGGTTTTGTTGATCTGTTAGGTCAAATTTAAGGTTATTGTCTATGATAACCCCTAGAAGTTTAGTGTGTTCATCTGGGGAGATAGTGGTACCATTGTTTGACGTGACAATTAAGAACCTAGAATCCTTGCTGTTTCAGTCACAAGCAAGTACATCTGGTATTGAGAAGGTTGTCTGCACAAACACTCCAAACACCACACCTCTAACACCTCCCACACTTGTACAACACACTCCTACATATGTGGAGGTTCTCAACAAAAACATACCTAAACAAAAGAGAACTCCGAATCAAACACAAACACGCACATCACAACCCACAGCACCAAGCATTACACCTAGTACACATGCCTGTGTCTCACAGCCTCTAAGGCCCAGCCACAAACCCAACATACTAGTCATAGGAGAATCTATCGTGAGGCACACAGATGTGCCCCTCACCAGGTTAGACAAGGAGAAAGTTACGGTAAGTTGCTTGTCGGGTGCTAGAATCTGCCATATCACACATGAACTCAAGTCTCTTAACAACAGATACTGTTATGACTCTGTCATAGTCCATGTTGGTGTGAATGACTTGAGACATACCTCTCTGGACTATATGAAGAGAGACATGATTGAGCTCGCTGAATATGTGTCCCAGGCAGGTATGTCCCTAGCCTTAACCAGCATCCTACCAACACCCAGAATGATGCCTCAGCGCAAACAGAAAATGATTAACTTTAACAATTGGCTTAGTTTCTGGTGTCATTCCAAGGGGATCCAGTACCTAACAGCCTGGGAGGACATGACTGACAGACCAAGATGCTTGCTAGAGATGGCCTTCATCTGTCTCCCCTGGGATTCAGGCTTCTGGAGAAGGCTCTTGCCTCCCCCATAGTGCCTTTTTTAGGCAAAGTCATGAGCACAAAATTACCAACATAAAAAATTCTTCTAAATGAAATTTAAAGGTTATGCTGCTAAATGCTAGGAGTCTTAGCATGAAACTGCACTAATTGCAAGCATTCCTTGCCCTGAAAGATGCTGACATTTGGGCAGTCACTCAAACCTGGTTCAAAGCTGTGGGGAGCACCCCAGCCTTACCAGGTTACTCATCCTACCATACTTTCAGATCCCTAACGGACGACTACAAAGCCAAAGGAGGTGGAGTTTCAATATTTATCAGTGACATACACACCTCCAGGCTGGTCAAATGGTATGGCACACAAGAGACACTCCAAGTGCAGTTAACTGTTGACAAAACACCTATTTAAATTATAGCTAGCTACAGAACCCGAACCATGACTCAAGACGTCCACTCCACCTATCTGGATTTACTTGAATCCATCAAGATTGAACCCTCTACCCTGATCCTGGGTGACTTTAACTACCCAACCATAGAACCATAAAGTGGAAAACCTACAGTATTCTAGGGTTTATTATTAAAATGCCATCGCTCACAATTCTGTAGTTGAGAATGTCGAAAGACATCTTTGCAAATTATCAGTTGTTTGAGTTGTTGAATGTCCGGAGTTGAAAATGCCGAAATAATGGCCTATTCGCAAATTTAAATGGCGCAGATGTGTATTCACAATTAACATGCATCTAAAACATGCGTAATACTTCTTCATGCTCACAATAGCAATAAATAAGGTGGTGTATAAGTTATACAGTCTGCATTAGTAAATGTATATACATTACCATGGAATATTAGTCCTGTGGAATACTGAAAGCACTCAAAAGAGTAAGTGTAACACAACAGATTACTGTACCATGATAATAATTTATTAATGTTCATTTTACTGTTTTAGTGTCACATGTTATTACACATAATGGTTGCTGCCAGAAGTAGCAGAGTAGTAGAAATGTACATTGTAGTGTATAGTAGTGATGTTGTAAGTTGGACTATTACTACTTTTCACTGTGTAACATGTATGTAATGTTTTTGAAACCACAATAGATGTTAAATTGATGGTGGATTGTGGTACACATTAGTTTTGGATGTCACATGACTATTATTTACTTTCAAAATCATGTCACGGATTGGATATGGGGTAATTGTTGTAAGATGTCGAAATACTGTAAAATGTGCAATCCTCTAAGGCTAACTTTGTGTCCAAACAGGCCACATCCACTAAGGACAATCATAAGGCCTTCTTCGCATATGTCCTCAGTCTGAAAGGTAACACCCAAATCTGCTCTGAACTGGTAGTCAATAACACCACATACACAAACACCATAGATATAGCCAACCTACTGGCAGACAGGTTCAGTAAAAACTTCACCCCCCTGTCCCCCCATCAGTAAACCAGAACATCCCCAGCACCTGTCCCCCTCCCCTTATCACCAGGGAACAGGTGCTTAATGCTCTCTCAAAGGCAAAAAATACAGTCTCCATGGGACACAACAACATCCCTGGCTGTATCCTACATGAACTCCACTGACCCAGGCAATTATAGGGCCATCAGCCTAACTAGCCTGATCTGCAAGGCCATGGAAAGCATTATCATGGACCTTATAAACAAGGACATTGGCAACCTCCAAATGCTTGACCCCACACAGTTTGGTTTTGTCAAAGGGAGATCATGCCTGTTAAACATGGTCGACTTCTTCAAAACAGTCACCAAAGCCATGGATAAGGGGAAGATGGTGCACACCACCTACCTTGACCTAGCCAAAGCTTTCAACACTATTTCCCAATCAGCCATAATAGATAAACTTTCCCAGTTAGGCATCAATCCATATGTTACCAGGTGGATAGCTAAATGGCTCACTGATAGAACCCACTCAGTCAAAATAGGAGATGCCACCTCTAGTTGTAGACCAGTAAAAAGTGGTGTACCCCAAGGATCGGTCTTGGGGCCTCTAGTGTCTGGGATGTACATTTACGAGGTGCAAGCCGAAAACCAGTAGTCCATGGTTGACCAAGTTTGCAGAGGACTGCATGTTAGGTGCTGTCTTAAATTCCCCTAGTGATGTGAACATCCTCCAAGAGGGCCTTACCCAAACAAGTGACTGGTACCAGAAGCATGGCCTCAAACTGAATGCCAAGAAATGCATCATTATCCCCTTGGGGGAAAATGGAGTCCCCACTAATTACGACATTCATAACAAGGTACTAAGCATGCAATCAGTCGTGAGGGATTTGGGCGCTCAGGTTGATAGTAACCTGACTTTTGACCACCATGTTGCCTCTGTTGTACAGAAGGCTTTCTACATGCACACCTCATAAGTAAGAGCATTTCTTCCGGGAACAATGAGAGGTCATAACACCCCTGTACTCCTCCCTTATCAGACTCATTACTGAGTGCAATGCCCCCTTCATCATGTGCCTTGCCAAGCACATGCAGCAGCTGGAGAGACCACTGAGTCTCTTCATCAGAAAAATCCAGGGTCTCAAACACCTGTCCTATATACTGATAGGCTAAAAGCACTGTCCCTCTACTGACTGGCATACAGACTGCTCATAGGTGACCTGTGTCTGGCATACAAGGCCATCTTAGACCCAGCCTTAATGGAGTTGCTGCACATCCATAGGTCAAACTCTACTCGTGCAACCCACATGCAAGGCCTCAACCTGGTCTGTGACATTAATAGAACTTAGCAGCATAGATTTCTGTCCCAAAGACTCCCCCATCTATGGAATAGACTCCCTCTCTATGTCAAGCATAGTACCTCTCTAACCCTCTTTAAGAGGAACTTGGAGGACTGGATGGGAAACAGAAAATATACCCCTGGGCTCTCACCTGTGTCCCTCCTGGACAGGGAAAACAGGTGCTGACTTTGCAGGAACATGGGCAAAATTCTTGGCTAAGCTTATAAGGGCCTCCAGGCCAATAGCATAGTATCATCCTATGAACCTATGAACCAATGGAGGAAAGCACGATCTTGCTATATGTCCCACAGAAGATCTGCAGTGACAAACTATTACAGGATGGCTATCAAAGTACTCATTACAAGACTGAATCCAGGAATAGTTTGGCACAAACACTGATGCATCACTAGCATCCCACATACTCATGCACAGTATGGACACTATTACAGTGGCATGATACAGTGATAACCTAACATCCTGGGCCACTAGAAGGTTAAAGTTAGAGCTGATTCACCATCAAAGTACTGTAGTTAGCCCTTGTCTTACCTAAATTTGCAACATCCCAGTGTGTGCCATCCACATATCTTACACACTCCTCTTTCTAATGTATTGTATGTAACTGGTCAGTATATGCCATCCACATACCTTACACACTCCTTTTTCTAATGTACTGTTAGAAACCCATGCCTTACCTACTCATACAACCTACCAGTGCGTGCCATCCACATATCTTACACACCCGTTTGCAATATACTGTAAGTAACCCTTTTCTTACCTACATATACAACCTGGCAGTGCATGGCGTCCACATATCTTACATATGTCTGTTTCTACTGGACTATAAGTAACCCTTGTCATACCTACACATACAACCTGTGAGTGTATGCTATCCACATATCTTACACACTTCTGCTTCTAATGTACTGTATGTAACGCTTGTATTACCTACACATACAACTTGATAGTGTGTGTCATCCACATATCTCTACATGCTCCTGTATTGAATGTACTATAAGTAACATTTGTCTTACTTAGACATACAACTTGCAAGTGTGTGCCATCTGCATATCTTACACACTACTATTTCTACTGTGCTGTTAGCAACCCTTCTCTTACATACACATACAACCTCCAGTGTGTGTCATCCACATATCTCACACAACCTTGTTTGTAATGTACTGTACGCAATTCCTGTCTTGTCTACACATACAACCAGACAATGTGTGTACCACCCACCTATTTTACACACTCCTGTTTCTAATGTACTGTAATTAACCCTTGTCTTACCTGAATATACAACCTGCCAGTGTGAGCTATACACATCTCTTATACACTCCTGTTTGTAATGTACTGCAAGTAACCATTGTCTTACCTACACATACAACCTGCCACTGTGTGCCAACCACGTCTTACACACTCCTGTTTCTACTGTACTATAAGTAACACTTCTCTTACTTAAATATACAACTTGCCAGTGTGTGCCATCTGCATGTCTTACACACTCCCATTTCTACTAGACTGTAAGTAGGCCTTGTCTTACCTACACATACAACCTGCCAGTGTGAGCTATCCACATATCTAACATACTCCTGTTTCTAATATACTATAAGTGAACCTTGTTTTACTTACACATACAACTTGGCAGTGTGTGCCATAAACATATCTTACACACTCCTGGTTTGTAATGTACTGTAAGTAACCCTTGTCTTACACTTACAACCTGCCAGTGTGTGTCATCTGCATACCTAACACACTCCTGTTTCTAATGTGCTGAAAGTGAACCTTATTTTACCTACACATACAATCTGCCCATATGTGCCATCTAAGTGACTCACACACAATCCAGTTCCTAATGTATTGTAACTAACCCCTGTCTTACTTACACATACAACCTGGCAGTATGTGCCATCCACATATCTTACACACTCCTGTTTGTAATGTACTTTAAGCAACCCTTGTCTTACCGACACTTACAACCTGCCAGTGTGTGTCATCCACATATCTAACATACTCCTGTTTCTAATGTACTATAAGTGAACCTTGTCTTACCTACACATACAACCTGCCAGAGTGTGCCATCCACATATCTCACATACTCCTTTTCTAATGTACTGTAAGTAACCCATGTCTTACCTACTCAAACAACCTGCCAGTGTGTGCCATCCACATATCTTACACACCCCTGTTTGCAATATACTGTAAGTAACTCTTTTCTTAGTTACATATATAACCTGGCAGTGCATGCCATCCACATATCTTACACACATTTGTTTCTACTGGACTATAAGTAACCCTTGTCATACCTACACATACAACCTGCCAGTCTATGCCATCCACATATCTTACACACTTCTGCTTCTAATGTACTGCATGTAATGCTTGTGTTACCTACACATACAACCTGATAGTGTGTCTCATCCATATATCTCTACACACTCCTGTTTCAACTGTATTGTAGCACGTGTCTTACTTAGACATACAACTTGCCAGTGTGTGCCATCCACATATCTCACACACACCCTTGTCTGTAATGTACTGTATGCAATTCCTATCTTGTCTACACATACAACCTGACAATGTGTGTACCACCCATCAATTTTACTCAATCCTGTTTCTAATGCACTGTAATTAATCCTTGTCTTACCTGCATATACAACTTGCCAGTATGTGTTATACACATCTCTTATACACTCCTGTTTGCAATGTACTGTAAGTAACCATTGACTTACCTACACATACAACCTGCCAGTGTGTGTCATCCACATGTTTTACACACTCCTGTTTCTACTGAACTATAAGTAACACTACTCTTACTTAAATATTCAACTTGCCAGTGTGTGCCATCTGCATGTCTTACACACTCCCATTTCTACTAGACTATAATTAGGCCTTGTCTTACCTACACATACAACCTGCCAGTGTGAGCTATCCACATATCTAACATACTCCTGTTTCTAATGTACTGTAAGTGAACCTTATCTTACTTACATATACAACCTGGCAGTGTGTGCCATCCACATATCTTACACACTCCTGTTTGTAATGTACTGTAAGCAACCCTTGTCTTACCTACACTTACAACCTGCCAGTGTGTGTCATCTGCATACCTAACACACTCCTGTTTCTAATGTACTGTAAGTGAACCTTGTCTTACCTACACATACAATCTGCCCATATGTGCCATCCACATGACTCACACACAATCCTGTTTCTAATGTATTGTAACTAACCCCTGTATTACACATGCAACCTGGCAGTGTGTGCCATCCGCATATCTTACACAATCCTGTTGTAATGTACTGTAAGTAACCCTTGCCTTACCTACACTTACAACCTGCCGCAGTGTGCCATCTGCATACGTAACACACTCCTGTTTCTAATGTACTGTAAGTGAACCCTGTCTTACTTACACATATACTATGCCCGTATGTGCTATCTACATGACCCACACACACTCCTGTTTCTAATGTATTGTAACTAACCCCTGTCTTACTTACACATACAACCTGGCAGTGTGTGCCATCCACATATCTTACACGCTCTTGTTTGTAATGTACTGTAAGTAATTCTTGTCTTACCTACACTTACAACCTGCCAGTGTGTGTCATCCACATATCTAACATGCTCCTGTTTCTAATGCTCTATAAGTGAACCTTGTCTTACCTACACATGCAATCTGCCCGTATGTGCCATCCACGTGACTCTAACACACTATTGTTTCTAATGAATTGTAACTAACCATTCTTACTTACATATACAACCTCCAAGTGTGTGACATCCACATATCTTACACCCTCCTCTTTCTACTGTAATGTTAGCAGCCCTTGTCTTACCTACACATACAACCTGCCAGTGTGTGCCATCCACATTTCTTGCACACTTCTATTTGTAATGTACTGTAAGTAAACCTAGTCTTAAATACACATACAACATACCATTTTGTGCAATCCACATATCTTACACACTCCTTTTTCTAGTGTATTGTAAGTAACCCCTGTCTTACTTACATATACAACCTGCTACAGCATACCATCCACATATCTTACACACCACTGTTTGTAATGTACTGCATGTAACCCTTATCTTACCTGCACATACACCCTGCCAGTGTGTTCCATCCACATATCTTACATACTCCTGTTTCCAATCACATGTAAGTAACTCTTGTCTTACTTACACATACAACCTGGTAGTGTGTGCCATCCACATATTTTACACAATCCTGTTTCTAAACTACTGTAAGTAACCCTTGTCTTACCTACACATACAACCTACCAGTATGTGCCATCCACATCTCTTACACACTCCTGTTTCTAATGCACTGTATGTAACCCTTGTATTACCTGCACATACACCCAGCCAATTTGTTCCATCAACATATCTTACACACTCTTATGCACTATTATTTTTGCTTCACTGTATAGTTTTTCAGATCTCTGCTGAAGGTGTTGGTTGTCCCATACCCACACTCTCTATTCCTGTCTTGTTGTTTAAATTTGGAGGCTTTTGCAGTTGCCCGCCCCCACTGTAGATTTGATCTGGGACACTCCCCCCAGTCCCATCTCTTTACCTCATTCTACCTAATAGACTCCTTCTGCACTTGTTTTAGTTATTTTAAATGTAATTGCATTTTTTAAACTGTTTGGTCTGACATTGCTACATACTCATGTGTGCTAGCATGCACTGTATTTGAATTGTTTTTACTGCTGTTTTTATATATATATAATACCTTTCCTGTAACTAGTGTAGTCCAGATTCAGATTTGCTGTATCCAGGACTGTATGTAAGCTTCTGAGCCCCCCCAAGCTTTCTATGTTGGAGGGACGCCTTCTAGTTTATCAGTGGGAATGGTAAGCACTAGGTAATCTACCACATAAGGAGTGGTTCTGGCCCAGAAATTGTAGTTATTGGCTGTTTAGGCAGTTTTTCCATCTCTCTCTCAACTTTTTGATTTAAAAGCCCACATTTGCACTTGTTTCCCCCCCTTTCCTGTAACTAGTTTAGTCCAGATACAGATTCTTAGTTTTAGCACTTGAATTTGCTTATTCGTGATCAGCACTTGTTCAGAACTTGTAAGCACTAAATAACCTACTAATTACTACAACACTCAACCTTCCTCATTACCTATTGGAAAACAGTTTTGGTACTTACTTTCCTCACTTGCTTAGAGAAAAACAGCTCTTGTACTCACTTATCTCACTTATCTAGAGGAAAATATTTTTTTATTCAGGCATGTCCAAGGGTCAGTTCCCAGTGTTCTCTCCTGTCTATCTGTTGAATCTGGGCATCTTGGGGCAATGTAAAAATTGCCTCATGTACACAGACAGCCCTCTCCTCCAACCACCCAACACTGCAACCTGTGAGAGATGCACTTATCTAGCCAAACTGGTGGTAAAGCTCTCCCCAATCAAGACTGAACTTGACAGTCAAGAGGAGAAGGTAAATGTCAGAAAAATATGTATTAGTGTATGTATTAGTAATATGCTTAGTGTATTTAAGGCTTGAGAAGGGTTAACACATTTATTCTATTTCACACTGCATAAATCTGTAAGAATTGCAGAAGCTTTCTAACCATGTATTGTCATGAAATATGCTCAGCTATGCTTTGGAAATTTATAGGGAAGCTGATAATTTCTGCTTGTGTCAGGAAAATAATGAACAGAACAATATAACTTGTATTAATGTTATGAGACTTAGACAAGCAGTTCCGCTTGTGCTGTGAGAAAATACACAGCTGCAGAAGCTATAGATAATCAGAACAAAGACTGCTTGAAAATATGAACTGCAATCAGCATTTGCTTGTGCCTACGTTAGAGAAGTACCTTGAAATGTAACACATGTATTAGAACTACACAATAGAAGCTTGTAACGGGCTAGGGCCCACCAAGGCCAGGTTGTTTTTCTCAAAACGTTTTTCATAAATCCAGTCATGTCAGCAGAAAATCTGAGTAACATCTGCTGTAGAACAATACTGAAAGTTGTGTTTAATTACGTCAGCCATAGAAGGCCATGTCTTGTAGAATAGTATAAGAATAGCATACTTCTTGTTAGTAGTTAGGCAAAATCCTGTATTTGCATGTTTTTGTCTCCTTGCAGCAAGTTATTAAATGTGCCTTAACTGAACCTTACATGTATTGGTCTTTGAAGTTTTTTCCTTTGACAGATAGGTCCTTCGGACCGGAAACCCTCACTTCGCCTCGGATCAGACAGGCCAGGTGGCTTGAAACCGTATGGGGAAGAAACCACATCAGTTCTTTTTATTTGAAAAGCCCTCCGACTGAATTGTCGTACAAAAGAGGCCAGCCACTTTCTGATCTGCGACTGAAGGACGGGTTTTTCACAAACCAGGTGATCAATCATGAAGGCTCAGGTAAGGTGAATCTACCTTTTTTTTCTGTTTTAGATCAGGGACTAGATTTGTATTGTTTTTGTCAGGACTGTATTTTTTTTACAAGTCAGGGACAGAAAAGATTACTGTCTTGTCATAGATCAGGGAAACAGAGCAGGTAGGCAGTCATTCTGAAGAGACTATAACAAAATCCGTGGTACCACGTTAAAAATAAGGAGTTACATAACGATTAAAAGGGTAGAACAAAATGGGTAATAATTAAAAAAAAGACCCCAAAATCTGCCGTTAACCGAAGACGCAAAATACATGCAGTCACAGCATGCTGATAATATTAAATACTAATCAAAATGGGTTAATAAGTATGAATTTGATGGTAAATTAGAAAAATCCTCGCTTATCAAACTTGTCAAACAGCTTAAAACCGATTCCAAAGGTCAGGTAAAAAAGCAGCGCCAATTAGGAATTCCTCAGGCACACAGGTGGATTGAGGAAGTAAACCGTAGGGAACAAAAACACAATAATTCAAAAGCAATGTTTTTCGATAAAGAGGACAATAGTAATAGCATCGGCCCCTCCACCTCCCTTACCAGAATATGAAGCATGTGAACAAGTTAGTCCACCCCCGTGATATCCTGCTGTTACCATAAATAGAGACACTACAAAAGCAAAACCATTTATTAGAGATCCCATCGAGACCAGGTCTCAAACACGGGCAGGTAATTCAAAAGAGGACATTGAATTATATCAAATGGGTAGAAATTGATGATCTATGAGTGAATAAGAAATATGCCCACTCATGGAAGTACCTAATCCTCAGGCAGGGCAAGAAGGTCAGGACCCAACTATTCTAGTGTACAAACCCTGGACTCCAGAAGACATCCAGAAAGCCACTGAGGGAATTCCCCATCCAAAAGTTAATTTTAGGAAGTTCTTAGAAGATTTACAAGGAATGAGGCTGAGTTATAATTTAAATGGAGAAGAGGTAGAAAAAGTAGTCAGACAAATTGTGGAACCAGATTGGCACATGATTAGTGGCAACTGGAATCCCCGTGACACTGCACACAGACCCCTCCCACATAGCAGCACAGAGCTAGACAACAGAGTAAAAGGTCTTACAGACTGCATCTCTGAGAAATGGAAGCCTAGGGAAGACTGGACTTGCATTAATCAATGCATCCAACAAGAAGGTGAAACTATTGACAGATATTATGCCAGACTGTTAGAATGTTTTAATAACCATTGTGGAATGCAGGTTCCTGAAGATCAGACACAAGATTCCCCATATGAGCAGCAGTTAAAGAATGCATTTTTGAAAGGCAGCATTGCACCCATAAGCAGTTTTATTACGAAGCAAATGGTAGATCATTGTACAAGCAGGTTACAGTCATTACTTGAATATGCTAGGCATGCCGAAAGGCATTTTAATAGCAAAAAGAAAAAGAAAGCCCAAGTATTTTCTGTAGAAGATGGAGCAGACGTTTATGTAGTACAGTCCAGGAAAAAGGGCAAGAGAAATGCCCAGGGAAACAAACAATCTGATCAGCGATCAGAGGACTTTGAAGGGTGAAAGAAAAGGGGTGAATGTTTCAAATGCAGTAAAAAGGGAAACTTGGCAAGGGATTGCAAGAAAAACAAGAAGGCAACCACGGAAGACAAGGAGGGTGAGGACTGACTATATGATAATCAAGAATCACTAGAAGGGGATAGCAGAGAAATGACAAATGAGAATGTGATAGAGGGAGTAGAGGATGTGACAGAAGAAATAGAGGAAGTGCAGGATGTTACGGATAGTGAAGAAAATGAAATATTGGATTTAGCTTTATTGAGCTTAGAGCTCTATTTAGCAGACACGAAACCAGAAGTTACACTCCTGGTAGAAGGGAGGGAAGTCAAATTCTTGTGTGACTCAGGGCATCACGGACCCTGATACATCCCTCCAAACTGCCAGAGAATTCAGAGTCACCTGATTACATACTAGTGAAAGCAGCTAATGGACAGCTGTATCGGGAGCTCCTCTCCCATAATATTGCAATAACTGATCCTGTTTCAGGATTGACCCAGAAAAGTAAAATTGTTGTTTCTGCAAAATGCCCAGTAAACCTCTTGGGCAGAGACCTTATGCAGCTATTTGGTATAGCAGTAGTTCCGACTATGCAGGGTATGGAAGCACAGCGACAAATTAATACCTTTGCAGTGCAATCGGAGGGTGAAATGTTTTATTGGTACAGCCAGGACTTGGTTACGACTGGTCCAGGGGCAGTGACCGAAGAGTTGATGAACGTAGCCATCAGCAAGTTCCCCTCCCTTGACATTGATAAACAACATTTGTTGCACTGTACTCTGTATTATTGTAATACACCAGGACCTGATAAGGAATATGAGCAAGAATTGTTTAGAAATCGTACGAACAGATTGATATTACATAATCTGTACTGGGACATGAAAGGGAACAGTGTAGCCAGCTGTTCATTGCTCCAAGAGTTCTTTGCACTCTATAAATCTAATCGATTACCACATGTTAGCTTAACTAAGGACAAGAATGTAAAATGGGTAGACCTAGGAGAAAAAGTCACGAGATGGGAAAAGCAGACAGAGTTAGAACTGTCAGAACAAGGAATACAAAGGCAGAAGTTGAATTGGTTAACTCAGACCCACCCAGTCGTGCACTTGCAGTCTAGCAAGGACAGCTGATTAGCACTCCTATTAAAGGAGGAAGAGAATGCCTTACAGAATTTACCAGAAACTCTTTGGTCAACAGGAAAGTCAGATGTAGGACTTATTCATACAGCGGGACCAGTTACTATCATGCCAAAGTCAGCATTTAGACCACAAAAAAGACAGTATCCCTTAAGAAAAGATGCAGAGGTAGGAATCAAACCTATTATAGCAGCTTTACTTAAGGAAGGGGTGGTGGTGGAATCTCCTGATTCACCATGTAACACACCCTTATTTCCTGTTAAGAAAGCGAATGGAGAGTGGCGTATGGTCCAAGATTTACAAGCTACAAATGACTCAGTAATACCAAGGGCACCTACGGTGCCAGACCCACACACCCTGTTGAATGATTTAAAACCTCAAAAGAAATATTTTTCTGTGGTAGATATCAGCAATGCGTTCTTTTCAATACCGATACACCCTGACAGCCAATATTGGTTTGCATTCACATTTCAGGGGAAAAGGTATACATATACGCGACTACCACAGGGATATTGTGAAAGTCCGACAATATTCTCACAAGAAATGGCAAGCAACTTGGCGGGATTTACCCCACCAAGAGGTAGTCAGATTTTACTTTATGTTGATGATATTCTGCTGGTAGCCCCCACCCAGCAAGATTGCAAAGAAGATACCATAGCGCTATTACAATTTTTAGCAACTGAAGGACATAAAGTAAACAAAAATAAACTGCAGATTTGGAAAAAACAAGTTAAATACCTAGGATATGTAATATCCAAAGAGGGTAAGACATTAGATGAGGACAGAAAAGTAGCGATTTTACAAGCACCAAAACCCACTACCAAGAAGGAAATGATGTCCTTCCTGGGTACGACTAATTTTTGCCGGAGCTGGATTCCAAACCACACCTTGGAATCTGCACCGCTGACTAACCTGATATATAAAAAGCCTATGGCAGCACAAGATTTGTTATAATGGACACCAGAAGCAGAATCTGCTTTCTGCAAACTGAAACAGTTAATAGCGTCCTCATTAGTTTTAGGATTACCAAACTATCATAAACGTTTTTTCCAAACTGTAGATTGTAAGCAAGGTTATATGACATCAGTGTTAACACAGCAGCAGCATGGGGACAAGCAACGCCCTATTGCTTATTATTTATCACAACTAGACCCAGTGGCACAGTCTTTACCCCACTGTGTGCAAGCAGTAGTTTCAGCTGCAATGGCAGTACAGGCTTCGGCCTCAGTAGTTTTGTTCCACCCTCTCACATTGAGAGTGCCTCATGCAGTTGTGATTATTTTACTGCAAAAGAAGGTAGCATATCTTTCCCCTGCTAGACATCTTTCCTGTATGACTATATTGTTGAGCCAACCTCATATGACAATTGAACGATGCCCGACTTTGAACCCTTCTACCTTGCTCCCAACCCCTGCAAATGGCACACCACACAGCTGCCTGCAGGTGATTAAGCAAAAGATACTGTCTAGAAAAGATCTTACGGATGTCCCCTTGGATGATGTGGAGGTGACATACTACGTGGATGGCTTGTGCAAAAGGGGTCCTGCAGGACAGAACCTAGTAGGATATGCAGTAGTTTCTGATACTGAAATTATAGAAGCGAAACCCTTACCACACAATTTATCTGCACAGGCAGCAGAATTGATTGCCTTGACACGGGCATGTACCTTAGCAAAGGGTAAATGTGTGAACATTTTTACTGACAGCCAGTACGCTTTTTCTACTGTACATGTTTTTGTGCAACAGTGGAAAAATCGAGGAATGATAACATCTACTGGCAAACCAATCAATCATGCACAGTTTATTTTAGATCTTTTAGAATCTATTCAGTTACCTCAGAAAGTAGCTATTTGTAAATGCACAGCTCATACCAAGCAACAGGATAGGGTTTCAAAAGGTAATGCGAGAGCTGATACAGCTGCAAAACAGGCAGCTTCAGAAGTATTTCTTTTGAATGAGGAATTACAACCCTCTGAGATTTTAGACTTAGAAATGTTAAAGACAATGCAGACACTTACTACGCAAGCTGAAAAACAAAGATGTGTAAAACGAGGAGCAATTCTCGAAAAGGGGCTGTGCATCTCTAAAGAAGGGAAACAGATATTACCATCTAATTTGTTTAGATATGCAGCTTTTTTGAGCCATGGGCAATGCCATGTCTCAACAGGGGGGATGGTACAGCTGGTGAACCAAGTGTTCACGACATATGGATTCTTAAACTACTCTAAAAAATTTTGTTTAATGTGCCACGTTTGTAACAAACATCATGCACAAGGGTCGTTAAAGCCCAAGCAAGGGAGTTTCCCTACACCACCGTATCCATTTCATACTATCTGTATGGATTTCATAGAATTGAACAAATGTGAAAATAAGAAGTATTGTCTTGTCATTGTAGATATGTTTTCCAGATAGGTGGAAGCCTTTCCGACTAAAAATCCAGATGCGGATACCATAGCAAAATTTCTCATTAAAGAAATCATCCCTAGATTCGGCATTCCAGAAAGGATCTGCAGTGACAATGGTACAAACTTTGTGAACCAAACCATACAACAGTTAAGTAAACATTTTGGTATTTCTTTAAAAAATCATTGTGCATATCATCCGCAATCTGCAGGGTTAGTAGAGAGGCATAATGGGATTTTGAAGAGTAAACTAAGGAAGTTAATAGAAGAAACACAGATAAATTTGGTGTACTGTCTGCCCCTGCACTGTTGAGCATGAGAACTGTTCCAAATGCAAAAGGATTGACTCCTTTTGAAAAACTATTTGGAAGGGCTTATTATATACCTCAGTGGAAACCTCTCATGCCCGCAGACCAGGAAGCTGACTGTACACTAGCAGAGTATATGAGAAATTTGTTGAATTCTAAACATCTGTTGCAGTCAAATTCTGTTTCAGATAAAGAACAAACCAGACCATCAGAAGTGGTAGTGGTTCCAGGTACCTGGATCTGGGTGAAGACAATAAAGAAGAAGAATTGGACGTCACCAAAGTGGGAAGGTCCATATCAAGTGCTTCTGTCAACACCCACTGCAGTCAAGATCGCAGAGCATGCCTCGTGGATCCACCTGATGCATTGCAAACTAGTTAAGAACTTTGAACTGGACAAAAATCTTGTCACATGTCAAGAGCAAAAATGATTAGAGTCCAGAAAAAACAGGAATGCAGAACAACCATTTCCTCAGAGGTATTGCATAATCATCCTGTTAACTGTACTAGTGACAATAATCTTTTTGTTGTGGCCATTCCTTTTTCCAGCCACACGAACTGAACTAAATAAGCTTGAAGCATTACTCATAGACTGGCATCCAAACTTCAACACTTGCCAGGTAATTAAATATATGTATGCTGAGACTTTCAATGTTTCGAATTGCTGGATTCCCACAGCTTTGCCGACAGCATACAGGGGTTATTAATGACTACAGTCCCCCTAGGGGTCAACGAGACCTGGGAAAACTTAATTTATGATACCTCAACCATTACATCACAAGATAAAATAACATTACACTTGCCTGTTCCACAAAAGGGAACTGTGTGTTTTTATAAAAATTATACTGTTCAGGTGGGTTGGAGCAATTGCAATGTGACTGTTCCTTATAAATGTTACACTAAAGCTAACAATGCAAGTTCTTATTGTAATACAAACTATGATTCATTTCTTGAATTGATGCACAAAACAATTGATGAAGTAAAACATAATTCTGTTCTTTATAAACAACTGTCTATAATTGATAGAAAAATGTTTCATGCAGGGCAAGTGTATATTCATAGCAAAGTTACTACTAAAGCAGAGGACTGTTATTTCTTATGGGGCAGAAAGGCATACAAGTGGATACCTGAGAATTGGTCCTGCAGTTGTTTTTTGGGTTACCTGGTTCCGGCCATACGACACACTGCAGTTTTGCCTCGAGGAAAAATTTGGAATGTCCGAGAAGTCATCAAGAAACCTGTGAATCCAGTGGGGCAAATTGATGCGTGTTGGAAAAATCATCATTCTATAGGCAATGGACTGACACACATGGACTTGAGTGATAGTGTTATATCGTGGGCAGGCATATTACCAGCATATGGAGCAGTGAAATCGATCTGGGAGCTGAGAAAACTGTCAAAACGTCTCGAAGTAATGAGCAATTCAACTTTTTCCGCGCTCGAATTGGTGACTGATGAACTGAATGCCATGAGAACTGTAGTGCTTCAAAACCACATGGCTCTCGACTTCACCCTAGCGGCGAGCTGCAGTACTTGCGCTTTAATCCAGGAGGAGTGCTGTTCATATATTCCTAACCATAAACATGAGATAGAGAATCACCTTGAGGTAATTCAGCAAGTAAGTATCGGCCATGACCAAACCAGGACCAAATCCACTGACAGACTTTTTCCAGAAATGGTTTGGGGGGTGTGGTACTATCCTAATGAACATTCTGATTGCTATTTGTGTAGGAATGATCTTACTGGGAGTATGTGTTTGCAGTGGCATCCCCTGCATGAAAAAAATGATTAAGGACTTCATAGACATGTCAGTTTCTGAAACCTTATATCAAAGTACTGAGTTTGAAGAACTGTTAAAAGATTGAAAATGCTTTCATAAGTTTAAACTGAATGACTCTCTTAACTGCAAATACTAAGTGGGAAGAGGTTAGGGGAAGAAAAAACTGTTCATGCTTATTTTGAAAGTAGAATAAAAATATTAAAAGGGGGGGAAATGTCAGAAAAATATGTATTAGTAATAGGCTTAGTGTATTTAAGGCTTGAAAAGGGTTAACACATTTATTCTATTTCACACTGCATAAATCTGTACAAATTGCAGAAGTTTTCTAACCTTGTATTATCATGAAATATGCTCAGCTATGCCTTGGAAATTTACAAGGAAGCAGATAATTTCTGCTTGTGTCAGGAAAATAATGAATAGAACAATATCACTTGTATTAATGTTATGAGACTTAGACAAGGAGATCCGTTTGTGCTGTGAGAAAATACACAACTGCAGAAGCTATAGATAATCAGAACAAAGACTGCTTGAAAATATAAACTGCAATCAGCATTTGCTTGTGCCTAAGTTAGAGAAGTACCTTGAAATGTAACACATGTATTAGAACTACACAATAGAAGCTTGTAACCGGCTAGAGCCCACCAAGGCCAGGTTATTTTTCTCAAAATGTTTTTCATAAATCCAGTCACGTCAGCAGAAAATCTGAGTAACATCTGCTGTAGAACAATACTGAAAGTTGTGTTTAATTACGTCAGCCATAGAAGGCCATGTCTTGTAGAATAGTATAAGAATAGCATACTTCCTGTTAGTAGTTAGGCAAAATCCTGTATTTGCATGTTTTTGTCTCCTTGCAGCAAGTTATTAAATGTGCCTTAACTGAACCTTACGTGTATTGGTCTTTGAAGTTTTTTCTTTAGACAGTAAACACTTGCACCACACCACATTCATCACATAGTCTCACTAAATCTACACCACCAAAATCCACACTTAAAAACACAAAAACATTTGCGGAGGCTCTCAGTAATAATCTGCTTAAGCAACAGAGACCTCCAAAGCAGAAATGCAAGCAACCTCTACCCCCCAACACAACCCTAATGACACATAGCCTGCAGACTCAGTGTGCCACTCAACCATAGCCAATAAGGCAAAACAACGTACCCAACACACTAGTCATAGGTGACTCTATAGTCAGGCACACTAATGTCCCACTCACCAGACTTAACAAGGAGAAGGTTACTGTCAGCTTCCTGTCGGGTGCCAGGATCTGCCACATAACCCACGCACTCAGGTCACTCCACAACAAGTATAAATATGACTTTGTCATTGTCCATGTTGGTGTGAATGACCTGAGATGTACCTCCCTGGACTACATGAAAAGAGACATGGAAGAGCTCTCCGATCTTGTAGCCCAGGCAGGTATGACCCAAGCCCTAAGTAGCATTCTGCCATCACCCAGAATGATACCGCAGTACAAGGACAAAATGATTGACTTCAACAATTGGCTAAGCTTCTGGTGCCATTCTAAAGGGATCCAGTATTTGTCTGCCTGGGATGACATGGTCGACAGACCACGATGCTTTGCCAGAGATGGCCTGTAACTGTCACCCCTGGGATACCTACATATACAACCTGGCAGTGCATGGCATCCACATATCTTACACAAGTCTGTTTCTACTGGACTATAAGTAACCCTTGTCATACCTACACATACACCTGCCAGTGTATGCCAGCCATATATCTTACACACTTCTGCTTCTAATGTACTGTATGTAATGCTTGTGTTGCCTACAAATACAACCTGAAAGTGTGTGTCATCCACATATCTCTACACGCTCCTGTTTTGACTGTACTGTAAGTAACACTTGTCTTACTTACACATACAACATCTCAGTGTATGCCATATGCATATCTTACACACTAGTATTTCTACTTTGCTGTAAGTAACCCTTGTCTTACCTACACATACAACCTCCAGTGTGTGCCATCCACATATCTCACACACACCATTGTTTGTAATGTACGCAATTCCTGTCTTGTCTACACATACAGCCTGACAATGTGTGTACCACCCACCTATTTTACACACTCCTATTTCTAATGTACTGTAATTAACCCTTGTCTTACCTGAATATACAACTTGCCAGTGTGAGCTATACCCATCTCTTATACACTCCTGTTTGTAATGTACTGTAAGTAACCATTGTATTACTTACACATACAAACTGCCAGTGTGTGCCATCCACATGTCTTACACACTCCTGTTTCTACTGTACTATAAGTAACACTTCTCTTACTTAAATATACACCTTGCCAGTGAGTGCCATCTGCATGCCTTACACACTCCCATTTCTACTAGAGTGTAAGTAGGCCTTGTCTTACCTACACATACAACTTGCCAGTGTGAGCTATCCACATATCTAACATACTCCTGTTTCTAATGTACTATAAGTTAACCTTGTCTTACTTACACATACAAACTGGCAGTGTGTGCCATCCACATATCTTACACACTCCTGATTGTAATGTACTGTAAGTAACCCCTGTCTTACCTACACCTACAACCTGCCAGTGTGTGCCATCTGCATACCAACCACACTCCAGTTTCTAATGTACTGCAAGTGAACCTTGTCTTACCTACACATACAATCTACCCATATGTGCCATCCACGTGACTCACACACACTCCTGTTTCTAATGTATTGTAACTAACCCCAGTATTACTTACCCATACAACCTGACAGTGTGTGCCATCCACATATCTTACACACCCCTGTTTGTAATGTACTGTAACTAACCCTTGTCTTACCTACACTTACAACCTGCCACTGTGTGCCATCTGCATAGCTAACACACTCCTGTTTCTAATGTACTGTAATTGAACCTTGTCTTACCTACACATACAATCTGCCAGTGTGTACCATCCACATATTTTACACACCTCTGTTTGCAATATACTGTAAGTAACCCTTTTCTTACCTACATATACAACCTGGCAGTGCATGCTATCCACATATCTTACACACTTCTGCTTCTAATGTACTGTATGTAACCCTTGTCTTACCTACACTTAAAACCTGCCAGTGTGTGCCATCCACATATCTAAAATACTCCCGTTTCTAATGTACCTTAAGAGAACCTTGTCTTACCAACACATACAATCTGCCAGTATGTGCTATCCACATGACTCACACTCACTCTTGTTTCTAATGTATTGTAACTAACCCCTGTCTAACTTACACATACAAACTCCAAGGGTGACATCCACATATCTTACACACCACTCTTTCTACTGTATTGTTAGCAACCCTTGTCTTACCAATACATACAACCTGCCACTGTGTGCCATCCTACATTTCTTGCACACTTCTGTTTGTAATGTACAGTAAGTAAAGCTAGTCTTAAATACACATACAACATACCATTTTGTGCAATCCACATATTTTACACACTCCTTTTTCCTAGTGTATTGTAAGTAACCCTTGCCTTACCTACATATACAACCTGCTAGGGCATACCATCCACATATCTTACACACCCCTGTTTGTAATGTACTGTATGTAACCCTTATCTTACCTGCACATACAGCCTGCCAGTGTGTTCCATCCACATATCTTACAAACTCCTGTTTCCAATCAACTGTAAGTAACCCTTGTCTTACTTACACATACAACCTGGCAGTGTGTGCCATCCACATATTTTACACAATCCTGTTTCTAAACTACTATAAGTAACCCTTGTCTTACCTACACATACAGCCTACCAGTGTGTGCCATCCACATCTCTTACACACTCCTGTTTCTAATGCACTGTATGTAACCCTTCTCTTACCTGCACATACACACTGTCAGTGTGTTTCATCCACATATCTTACATACTCCTGTTTCCAATGTACTGCAAGTAACCCTTGTCTTATTTGCACATACAACCTGGCAGTGAGTGCCATCCACATATCTTACACACTCCTGTATTTATTGTACTGCATGTAACCCTTGTCTTACCTACACATACAACCTTCGAGTGCGTGGCATCCACATATCTTATACCCTCCTCTTTCTAGTGTATTGTTATTAACCCTTGCCTTAGCTATATATACAGCCTGCTAGTGTGTGCCATCTACATCGCCTACACACTCCTGTTTCTGATGTACTGTATGCAACCCTTGTCTTACCTGCACATACACTCTGCCAGTTTGTTTCATCCACATATCTTACACTCTCCTGTATTCACTGTACTGTAAGTAACCTTGTCTTACCTACACATACAAACTGCCAGTATGTGCCATCCACATATCTTACAAACTCTGGATCCTAATATACTGTAAGGAACCCTTGTCTTACCTACACATACACCCTACCAGAATGTGCAATCCACATATCTTACACACTCCTGTTTCTAATGTACTGTAAGTAATCCTTCCCTTACTTACACATGCAACCTACCAGTGTATGCCATCCACATATCTTTAAATGCTCCTGTTTCTACTGTACTCTAAGTAACATTTGTCTTAGTTAGACATAAAGCTTGCCAATGTGTGCCATAAGCATATCCTACACACTCCTATTTCTCCTGTGCTGTAAGTAACCCTTGCCTTACCTACCCATACAACTTGCCAGTGAGTGTGTGCCAGCCACATATCTTACACACACATATTTCTACTGGACTAAAAATAGCCCTTTTCTTACCTACACATACAACCTGCCAGAGTGTGCCATCCACCTATCTCACATACTCCTCTTTCTAATGTACTGTAAGTAACCCATGTCTTACCTACTCATACATCCTGCCAGTGTGTGCCATCCACATATTTTACACACCTCTGTTTGCAATATATTGTAAGTAACCCTTTCCTTACCTACATATACAACCTGGCAGTGCATGCTATCCACATATCTTACACACTTCTGCTTCTAATGTACTGTATGTAATGCTTGTGTTACCTACACATACAACCTGGCAGGGTGTGTCATCCACATATCTAACATACTCCTGTTTCTAATGCTCTATAAGTGAACGTTGTCTTACCTACACATACAATCTGCACATATGTGCCATCCACATGACTCACACACACTCTTGTTTCTAATGTATTGTAACTAACCCCTGCCTTACTTACACATACAACCTCCAAGTGCATGACATCCACATATCTTACACCCTCTTCTTTCTACTGTTTTGTTATCAACCCTTGTCTTACCTACACATACAACCTGCCAGTGTGTGCCATCCACATTTCTTACACACTTCTGTTTGTAATGTACTATAAGTAAACCTAGTCTTAAATACACATACAACATACCATTTTGCGCAATCCATATATCTGACACACCCTTTTTCTAGTGTATTGTAAGTGACCCCTTTCTTACCTACATATACAACCAGCTAGGGCATACCATCCACATATCTTACATACTCCTGTTTCCAATCAACTGTAAGTAACCCTTGTCTTACTTACACATACAACCTAGCAGTGTGTGCCATTCACATATTTTACACAATCCTGTTTCTAAACTACTGTAAGTAACCCTTGTCTTACCTACACATACAGCCTACCACTGTGTGCCATCCACATCTCTTACACTCTCCTTTTTCTAATGCACTGTATGTAACCCTTGTCTTACCTGCACATACACCCTGCCAGTGTTTCATCCACATATCTTAAACACTCCTGTTTAAAATGTACTACAAGTAACCCTTGTCTTATTTGCACATACAACCTGGCAGTTTGTTCCATCCACATATCTTACACACTCCAGTATTTACTGTACTGCAAGAAACCCATGTCTTACCTACACATGCAACCTCAGAGTGCGTGGCATCCACATATCTTATACGCTCCTCTTTCTGGTGTATTGTTAGTAAACCTTGCCTTACCTACACATACAACCTCCTAGTGCGTGGCATCTACATATCTTAAACCCTCCTCTTTCTAGTGCATTGTTAGTAACTTTTATCTTACGACATATACAACCTGCTAGTGCATGCTATCCACATATCTTACACAGTCCTGTTTCTAAACTACTTAAAGTAATGCTTGTCTTACCTACACATAACCTCTGCCAGTGTGTGTCATCTACATCGCCTACACACTCCTGTTTCTGATGTACTGTATGTAACCCTTGTCTTACCTGCACATACAGTCTGCCAGTTTGTTTCATCCACATAGCTTACACACTCCTGTATTCACTGTACTGTAAGTAACCCTTGTCTTACTTACACATATAAACTGCTGGTATGTGCCATCCACATATCTTACAAACTCCGGATCCTAATATACTGTAAGGAACCCGTGTCTTACCTACACATACACCCTACCAGAATGTGCAATCCACATATCTTACACACTCCTGTTTCTAATGTACTGTAAGTAACCCTTCCCTTACTTACACATGCAACCTACCAGTTTGTGCCATCCATATATCTCTACATGCTCCTGTTTCTACTGTACTGTAAGTAACATTTGTCTTAGTTAGACATAAAGCTTGCCAGTGTGTGCCATAAGCATATCCTACACACTCCTATTTCTACTGTGCTGTAAGTAACCTTTGTCTTACCTACACATAACCCCTGCCAGTGTGTGCCATCTACATCGCCTACACACTCCTGTTTCTGATATACTGTATGTAACCTTTGTCTTACCTACAGATACACCCTGCCAGTTTGTTCCATCCACATGTTTTACACACTCCTGTTCCAGTGTAGTGTAACTAACCCTTGTCTTACTTACACATACAACCTGGCAGTGTGTGCCATCCACATATCTTACACACTCCTGTATTCACTGTACTGTAACTAAACCTTGTCTTACCTACACATACAAACTGCCAGTATGTGCCATCCACATATCTTACACACTCCGGATCCTAATATACTGTAAGGAACCCTTGTCTTACCTACACATGCACCCTACTGGAATGTGCAATCCACACATCTTACACACTCCTGTTTCTAATGCACTGTAAGTAACCCTTCCCTTACCTACACATGCAACCTGCTAGTGTGTGCCATCCACATATCTCTACATGCTCCTGTTTCTACTGTACAGTAAGTAACATTTGTCTTACTTAGACATACAGCTTGCCAGTGTGTGCCATAAGCATATCATACATAATCCTATTTCTACTGTGCTGTAAGTAATCCTTACCTTACCTACCCATACAACTTGCAAGTGTGTGTGTCAGCCACATATCTCGCATACACATATTTCTACTGGACTATAAATAACCCATGTCTTACCTACAAATACAACCTGCCAGTGTGTGCCATCCACATATCTTACAAACTTCTATTTTTAATGGACTGTAAGTAACCCTTGTCTTACCTACACATACACCCTGCCACTGTGTGCCATCCACATATCTTACACCCTCCGCTTTCTAGTGTATTGTTAGTAACCCTTGCCTTACCAACACATACAACCTCCTAGTGTGTGGCATCCACATATCTTACACCGTCCTCTTTCTAGTGCATTCTTAGTAACCTTTATCTTACGACATATACAACCTGCTAGTGCATGCTATCCACATATTTTACACAATCCTGTTTCAAAACTACTGTAAGTAATCCTTGTCTTTCCTGCACATACACCCTGTTAGAATGTTCAGCCACATCTCATACACACTCCTGTTTCCAAGGAACTGTAAGTAACCTTTGTCTTACCAACACATACAACCTGCCAGAGGGTTCCATGCACATATCTTACACACTCCTGTTTTTACTGTACTGTGAGTAACCGTTGTCTTACCTACACATACCACCTGCCAGTGTCTTTCATCCACACATCCTACACACTCCTGTTTCTAATGTACTATAAGTGACCTTTGTCTTACCTACACATACAACCTGCCAGTATATGCTATCCACATATCTTACACACTCCTGTTTCTAATCTACTGCAAGTAACCCTTCTCATACCGACACATGCAACCTGCCACAGTGAGCCATCCACATATCCTACACACTCTTGTATGTAATGTACTGCAAGTAACCCCTGTCTTACCTACACATACAACCTGCCACTGTGTACCATCCACATATCTTACACATGCTGTTTGGAATGTACTATAAGTTACCCCTTACACACTCCTTTTTCTACTATACTGTAAGCAATCCTTGTCTTACCTACACATACAACCTGCTAGTGCATGCCATCCACATATCTTACAGATTCCTATTTATAATGTACTGTAAGTAACCCTTGTCTGACCTAAACATACACCTTGCCAGTCTGTGCAATCCACATATCTCACACACTCCTGTTTCTAATGTACTGTAAGTAACTTTTTTCTTACCTACACATACAACCTGACAGTGTGTGCCATCCACATATCCTTCACACTCCTGTTTCTAATGTAGTGTAAGTAACCCTTGTCTTACCTACACATACAACCTGCCAGAGTGTGCCATTTATGTATCTTACACACTCCTGTTTCTAATATACTGCTGATAACCCATGTCTAACCTACAAATACATCCTGCTAGTGTATGCCATCCACATATCTTATACACTGCTACTTGTAATGTACTGTAAGTACTGCTTGCCTTACCTACACATACACCCTGCCAGTGTGTCCCATCCACATGTCTTACACATTCCTGTTTCTAAACTGCTGTAAGTAACCCTTGTCTTACCAACACATGCAACCTCCAGTGTGTGCCATCCACAGCTGTTACACACTCCTCTTTCTAGTGTACTGTAAGTAACCCTTGTCTTCCCTACATATACAAGCTACTACTGCTTGCCATCAACATATCTTACACACTCCTGTTTGGAATGTACTGTAAGTAGCCCTTGTCTTGCCTACACATACAACCTACCAGTGTGTGCAATCCACATATCTTACACACTCCCGTGTCTAATGTAGTGTAAGTAACCCTTGTCTTACCTACACATACAACCTGCCAGAGTGTGCCATTTACTTATCTTACACACTCCTGTTTCTAATATACTGCTGGTAACCCATGTCTAACCTACAAATACATCCTGCTTGTGCATGCCATCCACATGGCTTACACACTGCTACTTGTAATGTACTGTAAGTACCACTTGTCTTACCTACACATACACCCTGCCAGTGTGTCCCATACACATATCTTACACACTCCTGTATCTAAACTACTGTAAGTAACCCTTGTCTTACCAAAACATACAACCTCCAGTGTGTGCCATCCACAGCTCTTACCCACTCCTTTTTCTAGAGTACTGTAAGTAACCCTTGTCTTACCAAAACTTACAACCTGCTAGTGCGTTCCATCCACATATCTTACACACTTCTGTTTTCAATGTACTGCAAGTAACCCTTGTCTTATTTGCACATACAACTTGGCAGTGTTTGCCATCCACATATCTTACACACTCCTGTATTTACTGTATCCAAGTAACCCTTGTCTTACCTACACATACAACCTCCGAGTGCGTGTCACCCACATATCTTATACCCTCCTCTTTCTGGTGTATTGTTATTAAACTTTGTCTTACCTATATACACAGCCTGCTAGTGTGTGCCATCCACGTATCTTACACAGTCCTGTTTCTAAACAACTGTAAGTAATGCTTGTCTTGGCTACACATACAACCCACCAGTGTGTGCCATCCACATTGACTACACACTCCTGTTTCTGATGTACTGTATGTAACCCTTGTCTTACCTACACATACACCCTGCCAGTTTGTTCCATCCACATATCTTACACACTGCTGTTTCTAATGTACTGTAAATAACCCTTGTCTACCTTACACATACAACCTGGCAGTGTGTGCCATCCACATATCTTACACACTTCTGTTTTCACTGTACTGTAACTAACCCTTTTCTTGCCTACACATACAAACTGCCAATATGTGCCATCCACATATCTTACACACTCCAGATCCTAATATACTGTACGGAACCCTTGCCTTACCTACACATGCACCCTACCAGAATGTGCAATCCACATATGTTACACACTCCTGTCTCTAATGTACTGTACGCAACCCTTCCCTTACCTACACATGCAACCTGCTAGTGTGTGCCATCCACATATCTCTACATGCTCCTGTTTCTACTGTACTGTAAGTAACATTTGTCTTAGTTAGACATACAGCTTGCCAGTGTGTGCCATAAGCATATCTTATACACTCCTGTTTCTACTGCGCTGTAAGTAACCCTTGCCTTATCTACCCATACAACTTGCCAGTATGTGTGCCAGCCACATATCTTACACACACATAGTTCTACTGGACTATAAGTAACCCTTGTCTTACATACACATACAACCCGCCAGTGTGTGCCATCCACATATCTTACAAACTCCTGTTTTTAATGGACTGTAAGTAACCCTTGTCTTACCTACACATACACCCTGCCAGTTTGTTCCATCCACATATCTTACACACTGCTGTTTCTAATGTACTGTAAATAACCCTTGTCTACCTTACACATACAACCTGGCAGTGTGTGCCATCCACATATCTTACACCCTCCACTTTCTAGTGTATTGTTAGTAACTCTTGTCTTACCT
Source organism: Protopterus annectens (assembly GCF_019279795.1). Lineage (NCBI taxonomy): Eukaryota > Metazoa > Chordata > Ceratodontiformes > Protopteridae > Protopterus > Protopterus annectens. The sequence goes on from NC_056737.1 coordinate 910,949,773, forward strand.
ACACATACAACCTCCTAGTGCGTGGCATCCAAATATCTTACACCTTCCTCTTTCAAGTGCATTGTTAGTAACCCTTGTCTTACCAATATATACAACCTGCTAGTGCATGCTATCCACATATTTTACACACTCCTGTTTCAAAACTACTGTAAGTAATCCTTGTCTTTCCTGCACATACACCCTGCCAGTGTGTTCCATCCACATCTCGTACACACTCCTGTTTCCAAGGAACTGTAAGTAACCTTTGTCTTACCAACACATACAACCTGCCAGAGGGTTCCATGCACATATCTTACACACTCCTGTTTTTACTGTACTGTGAGTAACCGTTGTCTTACCTACACATACCACCTGCCAGTGTCTTTCATCCACACATCCTACACACTCCTGTTTCTAATGTACTATAAGTGACCTTTGTCTTACCTACACATACAACCTGCCAGTATATGCTATCCACATATCTTACACACTCCTGTTTCTAATCTACTGCAAGTAACCCTTCTCATACCGACACATGCAACGTGCCACAGTGAGCCATCCACATATCCTACACACTCTTGTATGTAATGTACTGCAAGTAACCCCTGTCTTACCTACACATACAACCTGCCACTGTGTGCCATCCACATATCTTACACATGCTGTTTCGAATGTACTATAAGTTACCCCTTACACACTCCTTTTTCTACTATACTGTAAGCAATCCTTGTCTTACCTACACATACAACCTGCTAGTGCATGCCATCCACATATCTTACAGATTCCTATTTATAATGTACTGTAAGTAACCCTTGTCTGACCTAAACATACACCTTGCCAGTCTGTGCAATCCACATATCTCACACACTCCTGTTTCTAATGTACTGTAAGTAACTTTTTTCTTACCTACACATACAACCTGACAGTGTGTGCCATCCACATATCCTACACACTCCTGTTTCTAATGTAGTGTAAGTAACCCTTGTCTTACCTACACATACAACCTGCCAGAGTGTGCCATTTACGTATCTTACACACTCCTGTTTCTAATATACTGCTGATAACCCATGTCTAACCTACAAATACATTCTGCTAGTGCATGTCATCCACATATCTTATACACTGCTACTTGTAATGTACTGTAAGTACTGCTTGCCTTACCTACACATACACCCTGCCAGTGTGTCCCATCCACATGTCTTACACATTCCTGTTTCTAAACTGCTGTAAGTAACCCTTGTCTTACCAACACATGCAACCTTCAGTGTGTGCCATCCACAGCTCTTACACACTCCTCTTTCTAGTGTACTGTAAGTAACCCTTGTCTTCCCTACATATACAAGCTACTAGTGCTTGCCATCAACATATCTTACACACTCCTGTTTGGAATGTACTGTAAGTAGCCCTTGTCTTGCCTACACATACAACCTGCCAGTGTGTGCAATCCACATATCTTACACACTCCTGTGTCTAATGTAGTGTAAGTAACCCTTGTCTTACCTACACATACAACCTGCCAGAGTGTGTCATTTACTTATCTTACACACTCCTGTTTCTAATATACTGCTGGTAACCCATGTCTAACCTACAAATACATCCTGCTTGTGCATGCCATCCACATGGCTTACACACTGCTACTTGTAATGTACTGTAAGTACCACTTGTCTTACCTACACATATACCCTGCCAGTGTGTCCCATACACATATCTTACACACTCCTGTATCTAAACTACTGTAAGTAACCCTTGTCTTACCAAAACATACAACCTCCAGTGTGTGCCATTCACAGCTCTTACCCACTCCTTTTTCTAGAGTACTGTAAGTAACCCTTGTCTTACCAAAACTTACAACCTCCTAGTGCGTTCCATCCACATATCTTACACACTTCTGTTTTCAATGTACTGCAAGTAACCCTTGTCTTATTTGCACATACAACTTGGCAGTGTGTGCCATCCACATATCTTACACACTCCTGTATTTACTGTATCCAAGTAACCCTTGTCTTACCTACACATACAACCTCCGAGTGCATGTCACCCACATATCTTATACCCTCCTCTTTCTGGTGTATTGTTATTAAACTTTGTCTTACCTATATACACAGCCTGCTAGTGTGTGCCATCCACATATCTTACACAGTCCTGTTTCTAAACAACTGTAAGTAATGCTTGTCTTGCCTACACATACAACCCGCCAGTGTGTTACATCCACATTGACTACACACTCCTGTTTCTGATGTACTGTATGTAACCCTTGTCTTACCTACACATACACCCTGCCAGTTTGTTCCATCCACATATCTTACACACTGCTGTTTCTAATGTACTGAAATAACCCTTGTCTACCTTACACATACAACCTGGCAGTGTGTGCCATCCACATATCTTACACACTCCAGATCCTAATATACTGTACGGAACCCTTGTCTTACCTACACATGCACCCTACCAGAATGTGCAATCCACATATGTTACACACTCCTGTCTCTAATGTACTGTACGCAACCCTTCCCTTACCTACACATGCAACCTGCTAGTGTGTGCCATCCACATATCTCTACATGCTCCTGTTTCTACTGTACTGTAAGTAACATTTGTCTTAGTTAGACATACAGCTTGCCAGTGTGTGCCATAAGCATATCTTATACACTCCTGTTTCTACTGCGCTGTAAGTAACCATTGCCTTATCTACCCATACAACTTGCCAGTATGTGTGCCAGCCACATATCTTACACACACATAGTTCTACTGGACTATAAGTAACCCTTGTCTTACATACACATACAACCCGCCAGTGTGTGCCATCCACATATCTTACAAACTCCTGTTTTTAATGGACTGTAAGTAACCCTTGTCTTACCTACACATACACTCTGCCAGTTTGTTCCATCCACATATCTTACACACTGCTGTTTCTAATGTACTGTAAATAACCCTTGTCTACCTTACACATACAACCTGGCAGTGTGTGCCATCCAAATATCTTACACCCTCCACTTTCTAGTGTATTGTTAGTAACTCTTGTCTTACCTACACATACAACCTCCTAGTGCATGGCATCCACATATCTTACACCTTCTTCTTTCAAGTGCATTGTTAGTAACCCTTGTCTTACCGATATATACAACTTGCTAGTGCATGCTATCCACATATTTTACACACTCCTGTTTCAAAACTACTGTAAGTAATCCTTGTCTTTCCTGCACATACACCCTGCCAGTGTGTTCCATCCACATCTCGTACACACTCCTGTTTCCAACGTACTGTAAGTAACCTTTGTCTTACCAACACATACAACCTGCCAGAGTGTGCCATACACATATCTTACACACTCCTGTTTTTACTGTACTGTGAGTAACCCTTGTCTTACCTACACATACAACCTGCCAGTGTGTTCCATCCACACATCTTCCACACTCCTGTTTCTAATGTACTGTAAGTGACCTTTGTCTTAACTACACATACAACCTGCCAGTATATGCTATCCACATATCTTTCACACTTTTGTTTGTAATGTACTGCAAGTAACACTTGTCTTACCTACACATACAACCTGCCACTGTGTGCCTTCCACATATCTTACACATGCTGTTTCGAATGTACTATAAGTTACCCCTTACACACTCCTTTTTCTACCATACAGTAAGTAATCCTTGTCTTACCTACACATACAACCTGCTAGTGCATGCCATCCACATATCTTACAGACTCCTGTTTGTAATGTACTGTAAGTAACCCTTGTCTGACCTAAACATACACTTTGCCAGTCTGTGCCATCCACATATCTCACACACTCCTGTTTCTAATGTACTGTAAGTAACTCTTGTCTTACCTACACATACAACCTGACAGTGTGTGCCATCCACATATCCTACACACTCCTGTTTCCAATGTAGTGTAAGTAACCCTTGTCTTACTTACACATACAACCTGCCAGAATATGCCATTTACGTATCTTACACACTCCTGTTTGTAATATACTGCTGGTAACCCTTGCCTAACCTACAAATACAACCTGCTAGTGTGTGCCATTCATATGTCTTATACACTTCTACTTGTAATGTACTGTAAGTACCGCTTGCCTTACCTACACATACACGTTGCCAGTGTGTCCCATCCACATATCTTACACACTCCTGTTTCTAATGTACTGTAAGTAACTCTTGTCTTACCTACACATACAACCTGACAGTGTGTGCCATCCACATATCCTACACACTCCTGTTTCCAATGTAGTGTAAGTAACCCTTGTCTTACCTACACATACAACCTGCCAGAATGTGCCATTTACGTATCTTACACACTCCTGTTTCTAACATACTGCTGGTAACCCTTGCCTAACCTACAAATACAACCTGCTAGTGCATGCCATTCACATGTCTTATACACTACTACTTGTAATGTACTGTAAGTACCGCTTGCCTTACCTACACATACACCTTGCCAGTGTGTCCCATCCACATCTTACACATTCCTGTTTCTAAACTACTGTAAGTAACCCTTGTCTTATCAACACATGCAACCTCCAGTGTGTGCCATCCACAGCTGTTACACACTCCTCTTTCTAGTGTACTGTAAGTAACCCTTGTCTTCCCTACATATACAAGCTACTAGTGCTTGCCATCCACATATCTTACACACTCCTGTTTGGAATGTACTGTAAGTAGCCCTTGTCTTACCTACACATACAACCTGCCAGAGTGTGCCATTTATTTATCTTACGCATTCCTGTTTCTAATGTACTGCTGGTAACCCTTGTCTAACCTACAAATATAACCTGCTAGTGCATGCCGTACACATGTCTTACACACTGTCAGTTGTAATGTACTGTAAGTACCGATTGTCTTACCTACACATACACCCTGCCAGTGTGTCCCATACACATATCTTACACACTCCTGTTTCTAAACTACTGTAAGTAGCCCTTGTCTTACCAACACATACAACCTCCAGTGTGTGCCATCCACAGCTCTTACCCACTCCTTTCTCTAGAGTACTGTAAGTAACCCTTATCTTCCCTACATATGCAAGCTGCTAGTGCGTGACATCCACATATGTTACACACTCTTGTTTGGAATGTACTGTAAGTAGCTCTTATCTTACCTACCATACAATGTGCCAGTGTGTGCAATACACATATCTTATACACTCCTGTTTCTAATATACTGCTGGTAACCCTTGTCTAACCTTCAAATACAACCTGATAGTGTGTGCCGTCCACATGTCTTATACACTGCTTCTTGTAATGTACTGAAAGTACTGATTGGCTTACCTACACATACACCCTGCCAGTGTGTCCCATCCACATATCTTACACACTTCTGTTTCTAAACTACTGTAAGTAACCCTTGTCTTACCAACACATATAACCTACAGTGTGTGCCATCCACAGCTCTTACACACTCATGTTTCTAATGTACTGTAAGTAACTCTTGTCTTACCTACACATACACCCTGCCAGTGTGTTCCATTCTCATATGTTACACACTCCTGTTTCCAATGTACTGCATGTAACCCCTGTCTTACCCACACATTCAACCTGCCAGAGGGTGCCATCCACATATCTTACACACTCCTGTTTTTGTTGTACTGTAAATAACCCTTGACTTACCTACATATACAACCTGAAGAGTGTGTCATCTACATATCTTACATTTTCCTGTTTCTTAAGTAATGTAAATAAATTTTGCCTTACCTAAAAATACAGCCTACCAGTCTGTGCCTTTCACATATCTTACACATTCCTGTTTCTACTGTACTGTAAGAAACTGTTGTATTTTGTAGATATACAACATCCTACAGTGTGACATCCACATATCTTACACACACACCTCTTTCTACTGTACTGTAAGTAATCCTTGTCTTATCTACACACACAGCCTGCCAGTTTGTACCATCCACATATCCTACACACTCCTGTTTCTACTGTCCTGTAAGTAACCCTTGTCTTACCTTCGCATACAACCTGCCAGAGTGTGCCATCCAAATATCTTACACAGTCTTGTTTCTAATGTACTGTAAGTAATCCTTGTCTTACCTACAACTACCACCTGCCTGGGTGTACCATCCACATATCTTCCACCTCCTGTTTCTACTGAACTATAAGTAACCCTTGTTTTACTTACACATACCACCTGCCAGTGCATGCCATCCTCATATCTTACACACTTCTGTGTCTACTGAACTGTAAGTAAACTATCTTACTTACACATACAACCTGGCAGTCTGAGAAACCCAGTTATCCTACACACTCCTGTTTCTAATGTACTGTATGTAACCCTTGTCTTACCCAAACATACAACCTGCCAGTGCATCCCATCCACATATCTTACACACTCTTGTATCTACTGAACTGTATGTAAACCTTGTCTTACTTACCTACAATCTGCCACCATGTGCCATCCACATATCTTTCACACTCCTGTTTCCACTATACTATAAGTAACCCTTGTCTTACCTAAATAAACAACCTGCCAGTGTGTGCCATCCACAGATCTTACACACTCCTGTTTCTAATGCACTAATAACCCTTATCTTACCTACACATACATCATGCCAGAGTGTGCCATCCACATATGCTACACAATCCAGTTTCTAATGTGTCTTACTTACACATACAACCTGCCAGTGTGTGCCATCCACATATCTTATACACTCCTGTTTGTAATATACTGTAAGTAACCCTTGTCATAACTACACATACCATCTGTGAGTATGTGCCATCCATATATCATATACCCTCCTCTTTCTAATGTACTGTAAGTAACCCTTGTCTTATCTACACATACAACCTGCCAGTGTGTGCCATCCACATATCTTTCACACTCCTGTTTCTACTGGACTGTAAGTAACACTTGTCGTACCTAAACATGCAACCTGCCAGTGTGTATGTCATCCATGTATCTTACTCACTCCTGTGTCTAATATAGTGTATTTAACCCTCGCCTTACCTACACATGCAACCTGCCAGAGTGTTCCATCCACATATCCTGCACACTCCTGTTTGTAATATACTCTAAGTAACCCTTGCCTTACCTACGCATACTACCTGCCAGTGTGTGCCATCCACATATCTTATACACACCAGTTTCTACTGTACTATAAGTAGACTTTGTCTTAACTACACATAACACCTACCAGGGTGCACCATCCACATATCTTACACCCTCCTGTTTTTAGTGTATTGTTAGTAACCCTTGTCTTACCTACACATACAACCTGTTAGTGCATGCCATTCACATATCTTACACACTTCTGTTTGCAATGTACTGTAAGAAACCCTTGTCTTACCTACACATACAACCTGCTCATGTGTGCCAGCCACATATCTTGCACACTCCTGTTTCCAATGTACTGTAAGTAACCCTTGTCTTACCTACACATACAACCTGCCAGAGTGTGCCATCCACATATTTTACTCACTCCTGTTTCTACCATACTGTAAGTAATCCTGGTCTTACCCAAACATTCTATCTGCCAGAGTATACCATCCACATATCTTACACACTTCTGTTTCTACTGTACTGTAAGTAACCCTTACCTACACATACACCATTACAGTCTGTGCCATCCACATATCTTACACACTCCTGTTTCTAACATACTGTAAGTAACCCTTGTCTTACCTACACATACAACCTGACAGTGTGTGCCATCCACATATCCTACACACTCCTCTTTGTAATATAATATAATATAAGCAACCCTTGCCTTACCTGCACATACAACATGTCAGTGTGTGCCATCCACATATCTTACACACTGCTGTTTCTACTGTACTGTAAGTAACCTTTGTCTTACCTACACATACAGCCTGCTAGTATATGCCATTCACATATCTTACACACTCCTGTTTCTAATGTACTGTAAGTAACCCTTGTCTTACCTACACATACACCCTGTCAGTGTGCGCCATCTACATATCCTACACATTCCTGTTTCTAATGTACTGTAATTGACCCTTGTCTTACCTATACATACAATCTGCCAGTGTGTACAATCCACATATCTTACACACTTCTGTTTCTAATGTACTGTAAGTAACCTTTGTCTTACCTACACATACACCCTGCCAGTGTGTGGCATCTACATATCATAAAAAGTCCTGTTTCTAATGTACGGTAATTGACCCAGTTATTGTCTGTTTGACCACAGGCTTCAGTTGAATTAAACAAGTAGCTCAACACAATAAATCTTTACCCTCCAGCTTGTTTGTGATGGTGGCAGGAAGTTTGATCTCATCCCTTGGCTGTGTATTATGCCATCACTGGTATTTTGGAGTGGGTGTTTATTGTTCCTTCACTTATTGTACCTGAAATGTCATCATAGTAAAGATATATATGAGCTGCATTTTGGCATAGTGTCTGTATTTCTGTCTCCCCCACTTTCTTTCTCACTATCCCTTGTATTATATGTATTATTTTATTTATAATTTGGTTTCTTTCTATTTATTTCACAATTCTCTTCATTAGCATCCACACCAGTATCCATCCTATCTGCAAGGCCTGTTGGACCTCATAGGTGCCAACAACACCACCAGCAGCAGCACCGATATCTGGATCCCAGGTTGGCACAGTCACCTCCACAGTTATTGCAGCAGCTCCACCAGACATTTCTGTGAGCCCTGCATGAGACAGTGGTGTTGTGGTCCCAACTGCCAGCAGTGCAAGAAGAGGTAATAGCTTTGTCACCCACCAGAAGCTTATAGATATTGTTGGGGAGCTTATTGACAGAAGGCAGGATGTACACATCTGCCACTTAGACAAACTCTTGCTGTGACTCATTGAGTTGCTTCTCTGCCCTCCACTGGCTTGACCATCTGAGTCAGGCCTAATAATGAGGGAATCCAGGATAGTGAGTATCCTCCCACTGGGTTGTAGCTGGCAGAGACATCAGATATGTAACCCCAACCTATCCACCATCCTGGTGTTTTCCTTCCTTTGATGTCTATGACCACCCCTATTTGTTGTTGAATCCTCATCACTGTCTTCCCTCTGTTTGCCCTGATATCTCCTTCTTCACTGTATTCCCCCTCCCCTCACTGTGTCAGCATAACCCCTGTCAGTCATGTCTTGTATGTTTCTTATTTCTGTGGCCTTGCTACCTACCCTAACTCTATTATCATCCCCTTACTTCCTTTACTTGCCTTCTCTTCATTTTACCCACATTCTCCACCTCAATCCTGCTTTTTCTTTATGTTTTCAAGTTATGTTCTACCCCTTTCATTTCTCCCCCATTTCATCACTTTCCTATATTCCCATTTCCGTCTTTTAATTTGGTCAAGATAATAGATGATCATACATGTATAATGGCCATGGTTAGGCCTCCAGACTCAGTTTTCATTCTTACCGCTACTTTGCATGTGTTGTCATGCAAATCATCATCGAGCATGTTTGTCCTCATCCTTTCTGGGACTGCAACTTAATACTATGTCTGCTATAAGCTCATGTCCTCACATTGATTTCCCCTCACTGTTCATTGTTAATGAGCTTTGAAACTTATCAAGTAAACAAGCTAAGCAATTGTGGTTTGGCTGCAACCATCCTTGCTGTCTTTCTTTATCTACAATGCTTCTGCATCATCAAAATTTACCTAAACCCTTGGTGCATCACCAAATGTTTTACTATCTACTTGACAAGTCATCACATTTATAAAAGTTCCCTAAACCCATCATAGTTATGCTACTCAACAAAAACTAAAGGAAGAGTTCATATAGTATACATGCAAAACGTAGACAGGCTGGCCACAGTGGTGCAGCGGTTAGCATTGCTGCCTGACAGCAAGAGGATCTCCGGTTCTATCCTTGGCTGGGGTGCCTTCTGTGTGGAGTCTGCATGTCCTCCCTGTGGTTGCATGGGTTTCCTCCAGGTGCTCAGGTTTCCTCCCACATCCCAAAGACCATGCTGTAGGTGGATTGGACACTCTAAATTGGCCCTAGTTGTGAGTGTGTGCATGTGTGTGGCTTCCTTGGAAGGTTGGGTGCCAGGCTGGCAACTTGGCACCATAAAACTCCACTGCCAATCATGAGTGGACAGGTGATCTGCTGTGGCAACCCCTAACCAGGAAAAAGCTGAAAGAAGAAGAAATGCAAAACATAGACACTCACACATCCATATCACCCTAACCAACCTAACACCCTCCACAAATCCAAATATTTATAAATTTAAAATAAAGGTAAAACAAAAGAAAATTAAAGAGTGGACCACATCTCCCATTCACTTAATTGTAAAAAAGAAATAATTTCACACACTGCAAAATCAATATGCACACAGTGTACTCAGATATAACACTACCCACATAATCTTAATCAAACTCTGAAACATTAAATGCACTATTATGAAAAATCAAAAACTTAAAGAATACAAAATAAAATAAAATACTGACCAAAACTAGTGATTCAGAATGGTTTACTATTGTTTGTGCAAACTGCATTCTGTCAGCAGCAGTGTGCCAAACATCAGAATGTCGAGCGCACAAACAATTGTTGATGAGATAGTCGAAGACACTTATGCGAATGCACTACTGTAATCACATAATAGGTTCATAGGTTCATATTTTAGTACTAAGCTAACTGCCTTTCAGAGCCATTTTAAGCCTAGCCAATTATCCTTTGTGAAACTCAAACCCTGCACCTTGTGTTTGTAAGTCAAACACCTTAGCCATTAAGCCACCCTCCAATCCCATATGTGTAATTTGGTTATCTGCATGGAGATCGGGGTACAGTGGGGATTGGAAATTCATCCATATCCCCACTGTAGTGCGATCTCAGAGTTAGAATATATAAGTAGGGGGGTGTGGGGGGGCGCAAAACTGTGCTATGTCATATAGGAGTCTGATTTACATCAGCTCCTATACGGCTATCACGTGCTGCTTTCGACATGTGTCGGGCATTTGGTTCGACATTGTCACCACTCGTTTTTTACATTTTTGGAGTTACTATTCATTGATTCAAATGGCAAGTGTTTTGCCGTTCGAAGAAACAATAGTAAACCATTCAGAACATACCTCTCAACTATCCAGATTTTGGCAGAATATTCAAATTTTTGCCTCATATTTTTGTACTGTTCCTCATAAAATTTGTAATTTCTGGTAAATAACTAAAGATTGAAGTCATTAAATAATGACAAACATTAGAGTTCCAGACTTCATATCCTTCAGAAAATGCATGCTAACATGAATCCTATTGTTCTAGCAACTTTCTAAGTTTATAACAGCAGTATTTAAAATATGTCCCTATTTTTAGGCCTTTGTTCCTTCATTATTTTATGCTACATTGAGATTTCTTGTGCTAACAGGTTGAGAGGTATGATTCAGAAAATGGCATTACAAGCAAAATGAATGCAAATTCTAATTACCTAAACTAAGATTAAAGAAACTAAAAAAAAAGTAAATAATTCAACTATGAAACTAACAAATCTTACTATAACCCTCACTACTACTAAAATATGTGAAAAATAATTAACTGATATGCCATGCTCTATGATGTAAGGGGATGAAGCCCAGACTGACAACTAGCTGATCTGATTTCTGTTAGTGGCTCAAGGCACTAAAAACCGAGAAGGAGATGTAGACTCTCACCTGTCCCATATGATGTTTTGTGAGTTGCTGCTCACATCTAAGCACTCCAAGTTGATGATTGTTCATTAGTGTATGGGGGGGTGACTTGCACAGACACCCATTATGTATTCATGATATTGTGTGTATGCTACCTTGGCTGGCATACTGATCAAAATCCTCACCTTCCAGACTGCATTTATGATAGCTCACTCCTTTCTCTCGCCCTTCTTTAGGGGTGCCTACCTCTCCATGTAAAAGGACACTCTGTTCCTGAAATATGAGAGCCCACCTGTTGGCAGTATCTCACTATACCCTAGACCTTAATGAGGAGCATGAATAAGTTGATGGTGACTGTGTAGATACCAGATTAAAAACTGCCTCAGAACTAAAGTAAAAAAATACTCACAAAACACTTCATTGAAAAAAGTATATATCAGAAACTAAAGTTCTATTCAGTAAAAAACGTATGCATTTACAACTCACTAAAATTAATAAGAAACAGAAATGCATATGTAAAATATGGAAATGGATTGTTTGCGTCTTTCAGCTTTTCCCGGTTAGGGGTCGCCACAGCGGAACTCCGGTCCGCTAATGATTGGTAGTGGATTTTTACGTACCGGGTTACCAGCCCCGATGCACAACCTTCAACGAAGGCATGCCCTATTCATGTATGCCTCCACACAGAAGACGCTCTAGCTGAGAATCGAACGGGACAACGTCTTGCTATGAGGCAACAACGCTACCGCAGCACCAGTTGGATAAATGGAATACAGAGTGGAGTGTTTTGTGTAATAAATGAAAGATCATCATCGTCAGCTCGTCAGCTGTAGGACCACGGACCTCAGTTTTGAATTTGTGGCTTTACAAATTACACCCCCACACACACATGCACACACACATTTTAGCATTCTGGAAATATGAATCAATCTCTTTCACAAAGAGCCATACAATGATTTAAAAACAGACTCACTGTCTTCATTGTAAGTATATAAAGACATAACCACAAAATAAGAAATACATATTAGCTGGAGATTTATAGTTCCTCTGGAACAAACAGGATTTGATTGAAGTTTGCTGAAAGTGAAGATTCATATACATAATCTTTACATGTGCTATAAAAATATATTGCACAGTGGTCTAAGGCTAAAAGTTGCTAATGAGCTTCTTCTAGTAGCATTAGGTTTAATTCTGTTAGTTTCCACTTGCATACTGTGCAGCTTCGTGCAAGTCACTAAAACAGTTTTCCTCATTCTCCTTGTAAAAATATACCTGTTAATAAGACTGACTAATTAATGCATTCATCATTCACAGATGTCCACGGAGGCCAAAGAGGCTAAGTATGTGGACACAAAAATGGGGTCAGCAACAAACAAGAAAATGATAGATCAATCAGCTTGCATGGAATGGCCGATATTTGGGGTGTCTCATGAACATACCTAATCAGTTGAGTGGTACTGACGGCAAGAGTGATCTGAGCTGCTCTGTATGTTTCAGAGGTTCAAATCCCATAATATTTTAACTAGGTTTATTGTGGAGCATTGAATCAAAGCATGCTTTTAAAGTTCCCATGAAGTGTGATGCATACTTCACCACTATAGGCTATCTTGGTCTACAAATTAATTGTATTTTTAATAGAGCATGCCTATGGTAAGACCACTGTTGCATGTTCAATTATAAGCAATGTTTTCCCTGTATATGTACTGCTAGGAATGATTCTCCAAACTGCAGAGCTATATATATGCACAGCTTTTGCTGACCACATCCAAATGTTGAGTTATATAGTGTGAAAGTCTGCAGGAAAGCAGGCTCAGCAGTAAAATACTTAACAGTCTCCTCTGTGCTGGGGCAGGAAAGCATTACTTCACAGCAGTGTTTGCAATCATTGGCAAACTTCATTGCCTTTCTTTTTTGCCACTGATTGACAGGCAATTAACTGAGCACAGTGTGTACATCTTAACTTTTAAATTGTTCCACCTGAACATCTTCATTAAGAATCTATTAGCTTTGGGATACACATTATCACAACCTCTGTTATCTCAGCACAGCTAGAACAAAGACAATTAGCCAAACACAGTTGACATTTGGAAAGCATGCAATAAAAAAAAAAAAAGAAAGAACGAGACATTAAAACTGTAAATCAGAAAGTGACCCTATGCTAAACAGGAAGAACAGTATTTGCAAGGTCATATATGGCATATATTCAAAGCATACACAATCACAACTGAATTTCAAACACAGCACTGTATTGTCATTCAGTTTGTTATGGACTGACTCTATAATTATGGAATAAATGTTAAGCCATTGAAATAATTAATATCATACTCTAAGCAAGAGAACGCCATCACACTGAAGCAAAATTAACTAAGCGAAAGACAGAATAGATTTTATGCAAGTTCAAACAAATGTAATAATAGTACTGCTATGCTCTTTTAATGTATGTTTCTTACAGCCACGTGACTACACACAGTTATAATCACAGTATGTTCTGCTGAATGTCCGGATTTTTGCTGCATATTTTTGTCTGTTCCTCATAAAATGTATGTTACTCTTGCAAATCATTGAGAATTGGGACACTAAATAATGACAGACGTTTGAGTTTCAGAGTTCATATCCTTCAGAAAATGCATGCTAATGCAA